>NC_053491.1:351373070-351660570 GCF_905171775.1 Rana temporaria
ATGTTAGTTGTTGTTTGTACCCGTAGTACAGCCCAAAAACAATAGTGCCCATTTGTTTTTTTTTATCCTACCTAAAACACACTGGCCCGGATTCAGAAAAGAGATACGACGGCATATCTCCTGATACGCCGTTGTATCTCTGAGTGGGGTCGGTCATATCTATGCGACTGATTCATAGAATCAGTTACGCATAGATTTCCCTAAGATCCGACAGGTGTAAGTGTCTTACACCGTCGTATCTTAGGCTGCAATTTCAGGCTGGTCGCTAGGTGGCGCTTCCGTATGTTTACGCAAGGAATATGCTAATTAGGTAGATACGCCGATTCAGAAACGAACGTCCCGCCGGCGCATTTTTTTACGTCGTTTACGTTTGGCTTTTTTCGGCGTATAGTTACCCCTGCTATATGAGGCGTAGCTAATGTTAAGTATGGCCGTCGTTCCCGCGCAGAGTTTTGAAATTTTACGTCGTTTGCGTAAGTCGTTCGCGAATAGGGCTGGACGTAATTTACGTTCATGTCGAAAGCAATGACAGAACTTTCGCCCAAAGTTACAGCGGCGTAACGTATCTAGGATACGTTACGCCGGCCGGATAGATACGCTCAGGTATCTGAATCCGGCCCACTGACAGTAACTGACACTGATAAAAAAAAAAACACATATACGGTCAAAATATAAATTCCGACCCTTACCTTTGAACCTGACCTTGACACTAACCCAGGCACTGACCTAGATCAAACCTTGATGCAGGCATTTTTTTGTAGTTTCTTTTTTTATATCTTTTTTTTTTTTTTACACACACCTTTTTTTTCTCTGCAAGGTGAGAGAGAGATACTATGTATCTCTCTCCTCCATTCACAGAGAAAGAAAACACAGGGTCGCGCTTCACAGTGACTGATCACTGTGATAGCCAATCAGAGGCTATCGCAGTGATCAGGTTACCTGGAATTGGGAGATCCGGGTACCGATTGTTAGTACATGGCTTTCTGTGAGACCCCAGTCTCTGTGCTTGGAGCACGCCATGTGGTGCGCTCCTAGCACAAAGAGAGTCACGCAAATATATGGCCCCACGAAAAGAAGCCCAGTCCAGTGGGGCCACATATTTGCGTATGGTCAGTGTGAAGGGGTCAATGCACTCTCTTTTCTGTGATCAGCCCCCAAAATCCTTACCTGAGCCTGATTCAGCACTGCGCCCATCTGCAGCAGCTCTTCACCCCTCTTTCTCACAGGAGACTCGGCAGCAGTGGGAGTGTCATGTACCCAGGGGCGGACTGACAACTCATGGGGCCCCCGGGCAATAGAAGATTATGGGGCCCCAGGGCTTACAGATGGCCACCACGCCAGGAGGCAGTGCAGAGGCGGGGCAACTAAAATCTCTGGATTTTCACATCAAAAGCATGTCAGTTTCGGACCTATCAGGGACAGATGTAGAAAAAAGATTTTTACATACTGTCCCTGGTTTTACTAAGCCTGGCAACTTTGATGGGGCCCCCCAGTGGCATGGGGCCCTCGGGCAGTGCCCGAGTGACTCAATGGTCAGTCCGCCCCTGCATGTACCTGATAGGAGACTGATATGACGAGGTTGGCCTCTTTTATATCTCCAACCCTGGTCCCTAAAGAGTGGAACAGAGGGTATGGAGGGTCAGGAGGAACATGAGTGCCAGCAGGTGTTGATAGGTAAAGGTGCAGCTGAAGTAAGAGATCCTGGGAAGCAGGCAGACCAACAAACAGGAACAGTAGCTGTGCTCAGGAAACCAGCTGAGATTAAAGGGGCACTCAGGTTCAGGACGCATGACTTGTAATAACTCTCAGCAAAGTGCAGAGCAGGTGCAGTGGACAGCCAGGCGAGCAATCAAGCAAGTAAGGACAGCCAGTATAGAGGGTAGAAACTTGGTTACAGGAAAAGCCAGGGTCATCAACAGGTGGGCAGCGAGGTACTGAATCATAAGCAAAGCTGAAGTCAAGAACAGAGCCAGGGTCAGGGATAAAGTGACAAATCAAAAGCAAGATCAGGTCAGGGGCAAGCCAGGTCAGCAACAAGGAAAACACACAGGAAGCAGTGAACAGCTGAAAGACTAGTCAGCACTTAAGCATGAGCAAAAGCATCCTTAAAAAGCCCGCTACCATGCACTGTGTGTGAGCCCCTGCGCATAGCTGTGCGCATACATGCTCCTGGTCAGTATTCTGCTAATCATTCTGCGTGCATTTCTGCAAGCCAAATGTCTCATAGGTATTCTCTGACAGGGAGCCATTGGCTCCTGCTGCTGTCAGTCAAATCCTGTGTGGAGGGGGTGGGGGTGTGGGGCAGAGCTCTGGATTAGGCCTGCATGAGTACCCCCATAGCAAGCAGCTTGCTATGGGCATACTCAGACAGGAGAAGGAGCCATGAGCGCAGGCGGGAGACCCCAGAAGAGGAGGATCGGGGGGTGCACTGTGCAAAACCATTGCACAGAGCAGGTATGACATGTTTATTATTTTTTTAAATGTACCTTTACAATCACTTTAACAGATATCAGTCTTACAAGGAAGTTTTTAGTACTCAATCAACTCATAGACCTGCATTGTGAGAAAGCAGGAAGCTAAGTTTGCCTATATAATGAGCAAATATGGCTGATTTATATATACAGTGCCTTGCAAAAGTATTCACCCCCCTTGGCATTTTTCGAGTTTTGTTGCCTCACAACCTGGAATAAACATGGATTGTTTGAGGATTTGCATCATTTAATTTACAGAACATGCCCACAACTTTAACCACTTAAGGACCGCCTCCTGCACATATACGTCGGCAGAATGGCACGGCTGGGCACATGTACGTACAGGTACGTCCTGTACTAGTACCCAGCCGTGGGTCGCGGGCGCGCGCCCGCGGCGCGCTCCCGCGACCCGGTCTGAAGCTCCTGGAGTGCGGCGATCGGTCCCCGGAGCTGAAGAACGGGGAGAGCCGTGTGTAAACACGGCTTCCCCGTTCTTCACTGTGGCGGCTGCATCGATCGTGTGATCCCTTTTATAGGGAGACACGATCGATGACGTCAGACCTACAGCCACACCCCCCTACAGTTGTAAACACACACTAGGTGAAACGAAACTCCTTCAGCGCCCCCTGTGGTTAACTCCCAAACTGCAACTGTCATTTTCACAATAAACAATGCAATTTAAATGCATTTTTTGCTGTGAAAATGACAATGGTCCCAAAAATGTGTCAAAATTGTCCAAAGTGTCCGCCATAATGTCGCAGTCACGAAAAAAATCGCTGATCGCCGCCATAAATAGTAAAAAAAAAAAATTATAAAAATGCAATAAAACTATCCCCTATTTTGTAAACGCTATAAATTTTGGGCAAACCAACCGATAAACGCTTATTGCGATTTTTTTTTTACCAAAAATAGGTAGAAGAATACGTATCGGCCTAAACTGAGGAAAAAAAAAGTTTTTTTATATATTTTTGGGGGATATTTATTTTAGCAAAAAGTAAAAAATATTTCATTTTTTTCAAAATTGTCGCTCTATTTTTGTTTATAGCGGCAAAAAATAAAAACCGCAGAGGTGATCAAATACCACCAAAAGAAAGCTCTATTTGAGGGAAAAAAAGGACGCCAATTTTGTTTGGGAGCCACGTCGCACGACCGCGCAATTGTCTGTTAAAGCAACACAGTTCCGATTCGCAAAAAGGGGCAAGGTCATTTAGCAGCATTTTGGTCCGGGTCTTAAGTGGTTAAAGATTTTTTATTTTTTTTATTGTGAAGTAAACAACAAATAGGACAAAATAACAGAAAAAGTCAATGTGCATAACTACTCACCCCCCTAAAGTCAATACTTTGTAGAGCCACCTTTTGCGGCCATCACAGCTCCAAGTCGCTTTGGATAAGTCTCTATGAGCTTGCCACATCTTACCACTGGGATATTTGCCCATTCCTCCTTGCAAAACTGCTCCAGCTCCTTCAAGTTGGATGGTTTGCGCTTGTGAACAGCAATCTTTAAGTCTGACCACAGTTTTTCTATTGGATTGAGCTCTGGGCTTTAACTGGGCCATTCCAACACATTTACATGTTTCCCCTTAAACCACTCAAGTGTTGCTTTAGCAGTGTGTTTGGGGTCGTTGTCCTGCTGGAAGGTGAACCTCCGTCCTAGCCTCAATTTACACACAGAGTGGTACAGTTTTTGCTCAAGAATTTCCGTGTATTTAGCACCATCCATCTTTCCCTCAAATCTGACCAGTTTTCCAGTCCCGACTGCTGAAAAACATCTCCACAGCATGATGCTGCCACCACGTTTCACTGTAAGGTTGGTGTTCATTGGGTGATGTAATGTGTTGGGTTTGCACTAGACATATCGTTTTCTTTGATGGCCAACAAGTTAAATTTTAGTCTCATCAGACCAGAGCACCTTCCTCCATACATTTTGGGAGTCTTCCACATGCCTTTTCGCAAACTCAAAACCTGCCATTTTGTTTTTGCTGAAAGTAATGGCTTTCTTCTGGCCACTCTGCCATAAAGCCCAACTCTATGGAGTGTACTGCTTATTGTCGTCCTATGTACAGATACTACAGTCTCTGCTGTGGAACTCTACAGCTCCTCCAGGGTTACCTTAGGTCTCTGTGCTGCCTTTCTGATTAATGCCCTCCTTGTCCGGTCCGTGAGTTTTGGTTTGTGGCCGTCTCTTGGCAGGTTTGCTGTTGTGCCATGTTCTTTCCATTTGGTTATGATAGATTTGATGGTGCTCCTAGGGATCATCAAAGATTTGGATATTTTTTTAAAACCTAACCCTGACTTGTACTTCTCAACAACATTGTCCCTTACTTGTTTGGAGAGTTCCTTGGTCTTTGGTTTGGTTTGGTTATTGGTGCCTCTTGCTTAGGTGTTGCAGCCTCTGGGGCCTTCAAAAAAGTTTGTATAGGTAATGACAGATCATGTGACACTTATGCCTCGTTTCCACTGAGCGGATCGGTTCGGTACGGTTCGGTACGGTACGCTTTTTTGGGTGTTTCCATTATGAAAGCGTGCCATAAAAGCGAACCGTACCGGACCATTCTGGGTCCTGCTTCAGATGTGGGGCCATAGAGAATGGAACGTTTCCATTAGGGCGGACCTACAAATACATCTCACTGATTGGTGGACATGCTAGGCTTTTTTTCTAAACCTTGCATGGTCCCGGATGGTTCGATTTGTAGTGGAAATGCTCTGCAGAATAGACCATTCTAACCCGTTCCATTCTAAGCGACCCGTACCGATCCGCTCAGTGGAAACGAGCCATTAGATTGCACACAGGTGGACATCATTTCACTAATTATGTGACTTCTGAAGGTAATTGGGTGCACTAGAGCTTGTTATGGGCTTTATAACAAAGGGGGTGAATACATACGCACATGCCAATTATCAGATTTTTATTTGTGAAAAATAGTTTTATGTGTATATTTTTCTAATTTTACTTCACCAACTTAGACTATTGTGTTCTGATCCATCACATATAATGCAGAATTAAAAAAAACAATGAACTAAAGGAAACTGAAGACAACTAAAGGATGTAAGAAAATTGGTAAAAAGCCAAGGGGAGTGAATACTTTTGCAAGGCAACATATATATATATATATATATATATATATATATATATATATATATATATATATATATATATATATATATATATATATATATATATATATATATATATATACACATATATATATATATATATATATATATATATATATATATATGGTATTTCAGCGCAGGTTTGCTTGAAATAAAAATCATCTGCACTGAAAATTCAGTAAAATTGTGCATCTTGTGGCGCATTGAAAATGCTTTGGAGAATTGATGCTTACATGCCCCTTTATTCAGAGCATGCAGGAAAGCACTTTTGCTTGCGGTTAGTCCAGTGAAGACGTGTCAGGTCATGTCATAGCTCCAGGAGATACATGTCACCAATGGGCCAGTTGCTAACAAAAGCATTTTCCTACACTCCCTGAATGTGGTTACAATTAAAAAAAAGATTCTACTGCCATTTGTTGTACCACCAGAATTTCACTGTGCCACATGTTCTCAGGACAAGGAACTTCAGCTGGGAAAGGAATAAGGAATAAAGAAAGTAGGGCCTGCAAACTATGCTACTGATGCACATACCTCCCAACTTTTCAACTTCAGAATGAGGGACAAATGAGCATACCCCCCCAAACGAAGTTGTTGAGCGGGGGGGGGGGGGGTTCCGCCTGATCAAAGTTGTTGAGCGGAGGGGGTCCACGGATCAAAGTTGTTGAGCGGGAGGGGGGGATTTCGTGGATCGGAGTTGTTGAGCGGGGGTGTTGTCGCCAAACGCGGGACCGCGGGATTTACCTCGAATCGCGGTAATCACGGGGGGGGGGTGCCGCGACAATAGCACTGCTGGCGGGACTTCACGGGACGTTCGCGCGAAATCCGGGACGGTTGCGAGGTATGGATGCAGTTCACAGCTCGTTGAGGAAGCCTTTGGTCTTATCACCTTGGATACTAAAGGACATGCTCCTGCATGTCACCCTTAGGTATAGTTGATGCCTGTGCAGTGCCTACCTTGTGGTGGAGCTCACACACCACATTCTTCACAGTCCAAGGTTAAAAAAACATGTCGGCTGCAAATTGACTAGACACTTGTCATTCAAAAGCCTTTCATCAGATCACGCACCACATTGTCTGGTGGGAAAAACCTTCTTTCACAAAATATCATTTGCATGCCCACCAATGGATTGTTTGACTTATCAACACAAGAGCTTTCTAGTTTATTTTCGCTTCATTCTGCCCTTAAACCTTAGTAAGTTGCATTTGTTTTTACAAAGGCTTTAATCAGCATTTCTACAAAAGTCCACAAGCATTCTGATGGGTGAGGACAGAAAAATTCATCTGTGGTATCAGCTAGCAGCTGTTCTCTGACACAAAAACTCAAACACTATCAGTACGAACATGAGAGAATATGAAGACATACAAATGCTTGACAAGAATGTGCTGTGAAAGGAAAAAAAAATATAATTAAATTGAACGTAGAGAAAGAAACTCGGCACTGAGAAGTGCCATGTTTCCAGTGGCCAACCAACGAGAGCGTGGTATATGCTCATGGAACAGGTGGAGGCTTTGATGACTAATTAGATGACTCACAATTAATATTTGCATGTTCACAGAAAAATGCTATTCGTATTTTCTGAAAAATGTGCTTGTCAAGAGCTAACTTGCTTTGTGAAGGAAGAGGCGTTTGCCTGCTTATAGCTCAGCTCTGGTGAATGGGATGAAACTTCATTGATGATAAAAAAAAGGTCAACAAACACTTAAAAAACGTGTCTGAGGAAGATTCATTGTGGCATTTGCTTAAATGTTTCACTAAATGTAAACCCCATGCAAAGTTAGTGACAAGACTTTGAAAGGCATGGCAGAACCACAGCCCTTACCTGCCGAGGGCTACGAGCCGCCTTTTTCTTGAAGGTTTGTTGTTGCTGGTAATCTGGTATTCTGGTCGAGGCTAAAGCCTCGTACACACGACCGAGAAACTCGACGGGCGAAACACATCGTTTTCCTCGTCGAGTTCCTTGTTAGGCTGTCGAGGAACTCGACAAGCCAATTTTCTCCATTCCCGTCAAGGAAATAGAGAACGTGATCTCTTTTTGGCTCGTCGAGTTTCTCGACAGTTTCCTCGACGAAAATGTACACACGACCGGTTTCCTCTGCAAAAAAATTTCTCCCAGCAAGTTTCTTGCTGGTTTTTGCTGAGAAACTCGGTCGTGTGTACGAGGCCTGAAAGAGTACCATTGCACTGCAAAGCCATATAAGTGCTTAAAGCGGAGCTCCACCCAAAAATGGAGCTTCCGCTTTTCGCACCCCTCCCCCCTCCGGTGTCACATTTGGCACCTTTCAGGGGGTGCAGATACCTGTCTAAGATAGGTATTTGCACCCACTTCTGGGAATATGGTACAAAATGGCAGCCACGCCTGTAACTGCAGCCCCCTCTGTCTTCTGGGAAACACACTGTTCCCAGGAAAGAGCAGGGACCAGTGACGGTGCAGTGCGCTACTCGCGCATGCACAGTAGGGAACCGGGCAGTGAAGCCACAACGCTTTACTTCCCGATTCCCTAACCGAGGGTGGTGGCGGGGGCAGCCGAGGAACGAGCGATTGCTCGTCCTCGGCTGACGACTTCGCGGGCACACTGGACAGGTAAGTGTTCATTTTTTAAAATACAGCAGCTGCAGTATTTGTAGCTGCTGGCTTTTAAAAAAAAAAATTTGGCGGAACCTCCGCTTTAACCACTTCATTACTGGGCACTTAAACCCCCTTCCTGCCCAGACCAATTTTCAGCTTTCAGCGCTGACGCATTTTGAATGACAATTGCGCGGTCATACAATGCTGTACCCAAATTATATTTTTATACATTTTTCACACAAATAGAGCTTTCTTTTGGTGGTATTTGAAAAAAAAAAAAAAAATTTACTTTTTGTTATAATAATATCCCAATTTTTTATTTTTTTTTATCAATTTTTTTTTCTCAGTTTAGGCCGATACGTATTCTTCTACATATTGTTTGTAAAAAAAAATCGCAATAAGCGTATATTGATTGGTTTGCGCAAAATTTATAGCGCCTATAATATAGGGCAGGGATATGCAATTAGCGGACCTCCAGCTGTTGCCAAACTACAAGTCCCATCATGTTTGAGAGTTGATTTTCGCGCCAATAAAATGTGTGTGGAACATATAAACTTCCCATAAAAGTCCCATCATGCCTCTGCCTCTGGGTGTCATGCTTGATGCTGTTAGAGTCTTGCTATGCCTCATGGGACTTGTAGTTTGACAACAGCTGGGGGTCCGCTAATTGCATATCCCTGATATAGGGGATAGATTTAGGATTATTTTTTATTTTTTACTAGTAATGGCAGCGATCTGCGTTTTTTTTTGTCAGACCTGCGATATTGCGGCGGACATATCGGACACTTTTGACACTATTTTTGGACCATTCACATTTACACAGCGAACAGTGCTAAAAAAATGCATTGATTACTGTATAAATGTGACTGGCAGTGAAGGGGTTAACTCTTGGGGGTGAGGAAGTGGTTAAATGTGTAAACTGGGAGTGATTCTAACTGTGCGTGGAGGGGGACTGACTGGGGGAGGTGACCGATGCTGAGTCCCTATGTACAAGGGACACAGCATCGGTCTCCTCTCTCCCTGACAGGACGTGGAGCTCTGTGTTTACACACAGAGCTCCACGTCCCTGCTGTCACCGCCAATCGCGGGAACCTGGCGGACATCGCTGCCGCCAGGCACGCGCATCGGCTTCTCAGCGATGCGCCGGGCACAGTGTTTGCCCGCTGCGCGCCCCCAGCGGCGTGCGCAGGGAATGTAAATAGCAGGACGTCCAGGGACGTCCACCCGGCACTTGAGAGCCGCGCTGTGCACGTCTTTCGTCTATAGCGCGGGTCTCAAGTGGTTATTGTAGCCATTTCTTTCACAACTGGCCAACACAATGTTTTTTTTTTTGTTTTGTTTTTTCAATTTTGCGATCTATGCTCATTCGCCACAACAGAAGGGATTATTTGCATAGTGGCTAAGAGAGTAGTACTCTTGCCAGGTGGAACTGGGTTCTGCGCTTTATCCACCAAAGGACATTGTCTGCATGGAGTATGTATTTTAACTTTGTGGTTGCATATGTTTCCTGTAGTGTTTCTAACTTTCTCTCATAATCCTAAAATATACTAAGAGGTCAATCAGCTTCCACCCAAATTGGCTCTGCAAATGTGTACAGTGGTGTAGTGGGTAGTACTTTAGCAGCAAAAGGGTCACTGGTTCGAATCCCAACCATGACACCACTTGCCTGCATGTTCTCCCTGTGCCTGCGTAGGTTTCCTCCAGGTCCTCCAATTTCCTCACACTCTCTAAAGACATGCTGGTAGGTTGATTGGATCCTGTCTAAATTGGCCCTAATATGAATGAATGTGAGTTAGGGACCTTAGATTGTAAGATCCTTGAGGGCAGAGACTAATGTGAATGTACAATGTATATGTAAAAGCGCTGCGTAAATTGACGGCACTATATAAGTACCTAAAATAAATAAATGTGTACGACTGAGACAGAAACAATAGGCTGTAAACTCCTTATGGTGAAGGACTAATAGGAATAAAAAGAAAATTCACTACACTCTGTTTTTTAACTTCTCCCAACATGTTAGGCTGGATTGTCTTCAATTCACATAGTCACCTGGTAGCCATTCTCCAATTATGTGTGCCAGCTCTGCCCACCTGCCGTAGTGTATACAGTACCTGCTTCTGCAGCCTCCTAGGATATGTGAAATGGTATCCCCAGAGGCTGAGGGGGCAGGAGCATGCCATTCTCACCTAGGCAGTGGATGATCAAAAAAAGAGGTTGATATTTTTATATTGTGGGGGGGGGGGGCAGGGGATTCTGTGTGTTTAGGGAGCCGGGGAGAGCTATGGAGTAAAGGTCCACTTTAGTGTTTTTAAACTTATGACCAGAAATGTAATATACTGCAGCCTATGAGTCCTTAGGTGTGGTAGCTGAGGTTATTTGCTCTTTTATTTTTTCTTCATATTTACCTAATGATCCTGTCAGTAACACACATCCGGACCTAAAGGGGAACCACTCACTCACCATATTGTATCTGTTTAGGAGCAGCATTGTTGACCTAGGCAAGGACAATAGAACAGCACCCGTTTTCCTCATCTCTATAACATAAAAAGTCGGAGGTGTCCTATAGTTACATAGAGCTGGGTAGGGCTGATAAAACTGCTTGGGATTTCAGTATAGCACAAGTATATACTCGAGTATAAGCCGACCCGAATATAAGCAGAGGGACCAAATTGTACCACAAAAAAATGGGAAAACTTATTGACTCGAGTATAAGCCTAGGGTGTCCATCTGCATGCCTCACTGTGCCTTACTTTGCATGCCTCACTGTGTCCATGCCTCACTGTGCCCATGACTCATTGTGCCCATGCCTCACTGTGCCCATGCCTCACTATGCCCATGCCTCACTGTGTCCATGACTAGACTGACATTTAACATGGGGGTCTATGGAAGGGGTACCCAGCCGTAGGTCCCCCAGACAACAAACTTTGCACACTTGTAGAGGAAATTGGGGCTACATGTGTGCCAAGTTCCGGGTCCAGGGGACCTACGGCCGGCTGGTATCGGGTCCCCAAAGTCACGGGAGAAATGACTTGGATTTAACAATCTATAAAAGGGGTGCCCGGCTTTGAAAAATCGGTGCTCCCCGGCCATAGGTCCCCCGGACAACAAACTTTGCACACTTATAGAGGAAGAGTGGGGCTACATGTACACATTACTGGGTCACCAAAGTCCGGGAGTTCAGGCGCAAAAATGTGACTCGAGTATAAGCCGAGGGGGGCATTTTCAGCATAAAAAAATGTGCTGGAAAACTCGACTTATACTCGAGTATATACGGTAGTCCCTTTAGTGGCAGGTAGCTATCAAAAGCACATATTTAAACACAGCTTTGGCAGTAGAGGAAAGATTTCTGGGAGTTCTAGCATGAAATATTCTCTTCTATATGCTACATTTGTGCGAATGAGTTGGATGACGATTACATGTGAGAACCCCAGTAGGGGTTCCCAGTGATTCGTTGCAGAAAGTAGCCTCCTAAAAATCTATGGGATCCACAAGAAACCTCCAGAAACCTGACAGGGGGCCTCAAGATTTTGAATGCCTAGGGGCCTCCACAGAGCCGACAGTCTCCCATAGCTTTCAATAGGGCTGCCTCCTGCAGCTTATCGCCAAGTACCCCCACTGGGGTTCTTGCATGTTATCAGTGTCAGGCCCATTCGCAAGTGTGAACATGACCTTAAGCTCCATTCAGTCGTCTTAGATGGCAAACCCATTACATTACCCATATTTGGAATAAATACCACCAGTCACCACATCCCATATCCTTGGAAAGATGAATACTAGACTGACCATTGACCTATAAGATGCTGCTGACAAAGATGAGGCTTTGGCCTCAATTTGGTTGGTGGTGTACTGCTAAGACGGAAGAGGCACTTATGAAATTCTGGGTGCTTAAAATATCCTCTTCTTTAAGTTCCATTCAGTTGTCTTACAGTAGATGCCAAACCCTGCTGTACATCACCCATATTTGGAATGAATATAGCCAGTAACCACATCCCATACATTTGGAAAGACAAGTACTGGATTGGCTATTGAACCTCATCAGATACTGCTGACAAAGATGGGGCTTGGGCCTCTATAGATTGGTGTTGCACAGGAAGTAGATTGGTGTTACAAGGAAGTAGAGGAAGCTATGGAATTCCTTGTTAAGCTTGGTTGCCAAACCCTGCTGTTTGTCACACATACTAGGAATGACAACCACCAGTAAGCCCATCCCATATCTTTGGAAAGACCAATGAGTAATACTGGACTGGTCAATAAACCTATCAGACCCTAATGACAAAGATGCAGCCCAGGCCTCTACGACTAAGCACCTCTTCTAGGGTACACAATAAATTCAAGAAAACCAAGATCCTGGTAAGGGTTTGAAACAATACATCCTTGATGTTTATGGGGCAGATCCACAAAAGAATTACGCCGGCGTATCTATTGATACGCCGGCGTAATTTTAAAGTTCCCGCGTCGTATCTTTGTTTTGTATTTACAAAACAAGATACGACGGCATCTGGGATCGATCCAACAGGCGTACGTCTTAGTACGCCGTCGGATCTTAGGTGCATTTTTTCCTCCGGCCGCTAGGTGGCGTTTCCGTGGAATTCCGCGTTGAGTATGCAAATTAGCTAGTTACGGCGATTCACGAATGTACGTCTGGCCGGCGCATTTTTTTACGTTGTTTGCGTTCGGCTTTTTCCGGCGTATAGTTAAAGCTGCTATTTGGTGGTGTACTCAATGTTAAGTATGGCCGTCGTTCCCGCGTCAAAATCTGAATTTTTTACGTCGTTTGCGTAAGTCGTTCGCGAATAGGGATTTGCGTAGAATGACGTCACCGTCGGAAGCATTGGCTTGTTCCGGTTTAATTTCGAGCATGCGCACTGGGATACCCCCACGGACGGCGCATGCGCCGTTAAAAAAAACGTTGTTTGCGTCGGGTCACGACGTATTTACATAAAACACGCCCCATCACAGCCATTTGAATTCCGCGCCCTTAAGCCGCCAAAGATACACTACGCCGCCGTAACTTACGGCGCAAATTCTTTGAGGATTCGGAAAAAAAAAAAAGTTACGGCGGCGTAGTGTATCTTAGATACGCTGCGCCCGGCGGAGAGAAGCGCCGAGGTACGTGGATCTGCCCCTATGTGTCTGGTGGCATCTTTTGTGGTTGACCTTGATGCCTTTTGGTTGATATAACATATCTGACACAAGTCAAATGTACAAAACATGTTTATCTAACCTAAAATACTGTATTCGAAAAGCATAAAACAAGCACATGCTAGACATAGTTTATGGTTTAAATGTCTGTTTTGCACACTACACATAACTTAATTTTATGCTGGCATCTCAAAGCTTGAGTTATTGTGGGCCTTGTATACCCAGAATAGCACTGCTAGTGGAGTATTTACATAAATTTTGCAAGGGTATCTGGAACAGACAAAGTGGAAATATACACTATATTATCAAAACTATTGGGACACCTGCCTTTACATGTACATGAACTTTAATGGCATCCCAGTCTTATTCCGTGGGGTTCAATATTGAGTTGGCCCACTCTTTGCAGCTATAACAGCTTCAACTCTTCTGGGAATGCTGTCTACAAGGTTTAAGAGTGTGCCTATTCTTCCTGAAGCGCATTTTTGAGGTCAGGCACTAGTGTTGGACGAGAAGCCCTGGCTCGCAGTCTCCGTTCGAATTCATCCCAAAGGTGTTCTATCGGGTTGAGTGCAGGCCAGTCAAGTTCCTCCATCCCAAACTCGCTCATCCATGTCTTTATGCACCTTGCTCAACCCTAGCGCGTCATACACTATTACATGTTTAACCACTTAACCACTTCAATACCCGCCCATAGTCATATGACGTCCACAGGTAAGATCTCAAAACCTGGGTGGACGTCATATGACGTCCTGGGCTTTGTGGGGGGATATCTGAATGATGCCTGCAGCTAGAGGCGTCATTCAGATATCATTCGTTAGTGTCGGCGATTCTGTGCACCATAAGAGCGATCATATCGGCGGTTCTGCCGTCATCCAGTGCTTCTCTGGGCTCTCACGTGCCATCGGGGGCCCGGAGAAAGAATCGTCCAGCGTAGGCAGGAAGCATAGAGATGACTGGTGACCAGATGATCACCAGTCATCTCGATGACCGTCGGAGGCCCAGGCGCGATGCGATGACGTCACGCCCGGGTACCCGTAAGTAATCAAAGCCGCGATTGCGGCTAGTAAGCAACACTAATCATGAGATCGTGACATTTTTTGCTTTTCGCTTTTGCTTTCCAGCTTGGAGGAGAGATGCGGAGTCTTATTGACCCCGCATCTCTCCATAAAAAGGGACCTGTCACCAGGGCCATCTTATCCAGTGGGCACACTTGGGCATAGCCCAGGGGCCCCAGGTGCCCATGGGGCCCATCAGGATGGGCAGGGCCAATCCCAGGCGGGTGCACCACACCTAGAGTTGCCACCTCATCCTTTTAAACCCGAACACATCTGAATTACACAGGTACTGAGGCTAATTTAATGCAGATAAGGCAACAAGTGCGTTTAATTACCACATTAATCAGCCACAGAACATGTGTAATTAATATGTGTTCGGTTTTAAAGGGATGAGGTGGCAACCCTAACCACGCCCCAGCACTGTAAGCTGCTGCAGAAAAGGGGCGCCAACCCTCCGAAGCTGTGGCATGCCACTTGACTGTACTGGTTGCTAGAATCCCTGGCTGCCCGTTGCCTAGCAACCAGTGATGTCAGAGGCCACAGCCGCCCCAGCATTCAGAGCGTGCAGTGGCCGCCCCAGCATTCACAGTACACGGCCTCCGCGGCTGGAAAACTAGATCGGCTCCACCCACCTCTGCCATCTTCAGACTCAGACAGCGTAGCGCGCCGCAGGTCACCATCTTCATTGTTTGGGCCCCAATGCATTTCTTTGCCCTGGGGCCCATGATGCTATTAAGATGGCACTGCCTGTCACACACAATTCCTATTACAAGGGATGTTTACATTCCTTGTAATAGGAATAAAAGTGATAAAAAAATAAAAAATAAAGTGTAAAAAAATATAAATTAAAACGCCCCTGTCCCCGGTAGCTCACGCGCAGAAGCGAACGCACACGTAAGTCCCGCCGACATATGTAAACGCCGTTTAAACCACATCGCGTGCATTAGAGTGCCAGCAACAATTCTAGCACTAGATCTCCTCTGTAAATCTAAACTGGTAACATGTAAAAAATGTAAAAGTGTTGCCTATGGAGATTTTTAAGTACCGAAGTTTGGCGCCATTCCATGAGTGTGCGCAATTTTAAAGCGTGACGAGTTAGGTATCTATTTACTCGGTGTGACATAATCTTTCATATTTTACAAATAAATTGGGCTAACTTTACTGTTTTGTTATTTTTTTAATTCATGAAACAATTTTTTTCCAAAAAAAAGGGATTTGAAAAATTATTGCGCAAATACCGTGCAAGATAAAACGTTGCAATGACCGTCGTTTTATTCCCTAGGGTGTCTGCTAAAAAAAAAACATATATAATGTTTGGGTGTTCTGCGTAATTTTCTAGAAAAAGAATGATGATTTTTACATGTAGGAGAGAAGTGCCAGAATAGGCCCGGTATAGAGAGTCCCAGAGCTGGGAGTGCAGCGGTAGGAGGAGGGACGGCATGACAGGGGGGGACCGCAAGAAGGACAGAGTCTGTGGCCGTTTTAAGAAAGGAGGGTCCGTGTGGGGAATCAGTGCAGCGCTGCTTTAAGAGAGTGGAGCAGGCTGGGGGAGGAAGGAGGGGCTGGCTGGCTCTGGACTGCAGGGAGGAAGTGACGTAGCGTCACTCCTCCATCTTACACCAGCAGGAAAACGTCCCACCCACCCTCCCATGTGGTAGGCGGGTAGTAAGGGGAAGGCGGTGTTTGGGGTTTCTGGAGAGGGTAAAGGCAGGAAGTTTGCTTGAAAACGGTTGTACCCATAGGTATATGGGGATACGGGTACCTTTCGGTCAACGGGGTTGACCAGGAAGGAGTTCATGTGTAGGTCACTGTGGACAGGTGTACTGCCACCGAGTCTGGGGTTTGCGACTGAGGCCGAAGTTAAAAAACAGTAATTGTCCCAGTGGCCAGTTGGAGTTGTGGTCTTTAGACCACCAGATGGTTTAAAGTTGTGAAATACGTTAAATAAAATAGGCCGTAAGGCCAACTTTACTCCACACCGGTGTCAGTCGTTAATTTTGGTAAAGGGGGGAAAGTGGGTAGCAGGAAAAAGGTGGGTGGTCAGAATTCTAAGTCGGCCCTTAACATGTCATGAGGTGTGTATAAAAGCCGGTATTGAAGTGGTTAAATACTGGGCACTTTCACCCCATTCCTGCCCAGGTCAATTTTCAGCTTTCAGTGCTGTCATATATTTTGAATGGCAATTATGCTGGCCATATGAAAAATCGGCCAAAACCCATTTTCGAAAAACGAACATTCGGCGGTGAGAGCCATCATGTAATGACCAATAAATCGCGCAGTGTACGTTAATGAATAAATTTGTTGTTCTTTTTTTACATATACCCAGTGCAAACAGTTTGGACAGGAAACACATTAACCTTTCAATTTATCGTTTGCTCAACAGAAAATTCCCAAACTTGTCCTTCGTTTTTTCAGCTCAAAAACTTTTGTGGCCATTAACTGGCTTAAAAACTAATGAATTAGCCAAATGACCGAATTTTGGCTGATTTTTCATATAGTGTATGGCCAGCATTACTCAGTCATGCAACAATAGCTTTCTTTTGGTGGGATTTATTCACCACTGGGGTTTTTATTTTTTGCTAAATAAGCAAAAAAAGATAAAAAAAATTGGAAAGAAGAAAACTTTTTCTTAGTTTCTGTTGTTAAAATTTCACAAATAGGTAGTTTTTCTTCTTCACTGATGGGCACTGATGAAGCTGCACTGATGGACACTGATGAGGCTGCACTGATGAGGCAGCATTGATGGGCACTGATGGGGTTGCACTGATGGGCACTGATGGGGCTGCACTGATGGACACTGATGAGGCTGCACTGATGTGCACTAATGAGGCTGCACTAATGGACACTGACGAGGCTGCACTGATGGACACTGATGAGGCAGCACTAATGGACACTGGTGGGGCTGTACTGATGGACACTGATGAGGCTGCACTGATGTGCACTAATGAGGCTGCATTGACGACCACTAATATGCTGCACTGATGAGCACAGATAGGCGGCACTGATGGGCATTGATAAGCTACACTGATGGGCACTGATGAAGCTGCACTGATTATCAGGGTACCAATTATAAGCTTAAACAATGTACATACTGGGCCAGATTCACAAAAGAGATACGACGGCGTATCTCCTGATACGCCGTCGTATCTCTGTGATCCGCCCGTCCTAACTATGCGACTGATTCATAGAATCAGTTACGCATAGATAGCCCTAAGATCCGACAGGTGTAATTGACTTACACTGTCGGATCTTAAGGATGCAATTCTAGGCCGGCCGCTAGGTGGCGAGGCCATTGCGGTCGGCATAGAATATGCAAATGACAAGTTACGGCGATTCCCGAACGTCCACGCTGCCCATCGATCTAACTTTACGTCGTTTCCGTCGAGATACGCCGCATAAAATTAGGGCTGAGCCCTAGGTGTTCTAAGCCATGTTAAGTATGGCCATCATTCCCACGTTGAAATTTAAAAAATCACGTTGTTTGCGTAAGTCGTCCGTGAATGGCCCTAGACGCCATTTACGTTAACGTCTAAACAAATGACATCCGTGCGACGTCATTTAGCGCAATGCACGTCGGGTAATTTACCCGACGGAGCATGCGCAGTACGTTCGGCGCGGGAACGCGCCTAATTTAAATGGTGCCTGCCCCATTTGAATTGGGCGGGCATGCGCCGAGCGCATTTATGTTACACCGCCGCAAGTTTACAGGTAAGTGCTTTGTGAATCAAGTGAAAAAGGTCTATTGCGCTACTGCGAGTGTTGGAGCGTGTAAATAATGAACACGTGTATATGCTGAAGCTGCTTAATCTAAAGGTGCACTAAAACCGTGAATTAAATTGAAAAAATGGTGATCAGCGCTACAGTTTATACAAAAAACAACAACAATAAATATATATATATAATATCAGTGCAAGCCTAGTAATCAATGAGCCGTGCAGTGGTCTGATTGGCTACAACAGCAAATCACCCCACAAGGTGATAAAGACAAATGGACTGCAAAATCAAATTATATAGTGCCAATACCATCTAATGCCGCGTACACACCATCACTTTCTGCGATGGAAAAAAACGTCATTTTCAAAAACGTCAATTTAATTGACCGTGTGTGGGCAAAAACGTCGTTTTATGTCTTCTAAAAAACGACAGAAAAAAATTGAAGCATGCTTCAATTTTATGTGTCGTTTTTCAAAAGTGCACTTTTTACTTCACAGAAATTGACCGTGTGTAGCAAAAAACGTCGTTTTCTAAGACGTTTTTTCATCCACGCATGCCCAGAAGCTAGCTTCAATGGTAAAACGTGGTGGAACGTAACCTGACTTTGCAAGATCATTGTGAGAAAACGATGGTGTGTATGCAACTTCGTCTTTGAAAATTGAAGTTTCAAAAACGTCATTTTTTACTTCACAGAAAGTGTCGTTTTTTTTCATCACATAAAGTGATGGTGTGTACGGGGCATTAGAGGAAAAAAGCCAGTGGAAAACAAGGAAAAAATGGATAAAAGGAAGAAATGGATAAAAAAGAACAAAATATCAATGTTATAGCAGATACAATATGGAATGTGCAACTTCACAAGTCACTGAAAATAAAATAGCTGAAGTAGATAGGAAAGGATGGGAAATGGGTCTTCTATGTCAGGTGTATGAATCCAGCAGCAGCCTCACAATGCCCTTACCTTCATCCAGTGGTTTGTTCACATAGAGGGCAAATGCTGTCTTCTCCTGCCGCTTCAGCGTCACCAGTCCCCCGTTTCAAATGCACTCCACCGATGTCCTGGTAGGATGGATGGTCCTTGGATGCAATGTCCTCCAATCCGTGGGTGTGTGCAGATAGGGCTCAGTGGGAAGAAAGGGTGCCAAATAATGGTGAAGCACGTCCAGGTGAATTGAAACGTATTTATTTCATACAGGTGCGGTACAGTTTGAACTAGCCGCCCAGTATCGAATGCGGCGTATAGCTAGCCGGATACAGTCTGCTGGCCTCCGGTTGGTTGCCTGTATCACGCGGTTCTTTGTCCTACGGCGTTGCGTCACCGTCTCGTGACTTCATCAGGGAGTGCCTGCTTTGTGAATCAGGCACTTACGCTGCAAACTTGCGGCGGTGTAACGTAAATGGATTACATTACGCTGCCGCTGCGTAGCGGAAATGTATGTGAATCTGGCCCACTGTTCCCCCACAGATCGGCTTTCCTTTCCTCACACTTTGTCTCTGTGTGAAGAAAAGAGAGCCAATAACTGGCAAGTCTGTTTACATTGTGACATCTGTGATTGGACACAGGTTAACACATGGTAAAGAGCTGCTGCAATTGGCCCTTTACCCTGATCTGTGGTCCAAGGCACACAGTGATCACAGAGCACTCCTGGAACTGGAGAGCGGTGCTGTAGCCGTCTATCACCTATAACGTAAGCAGTGGTTAACAAAATAAAAACAAAATATAATGCTTTCTATTGTTTTAATCCTTTGTTGCATATCAGTGTTGCTGATCTCATGTAGACTCTTTGTTGCCACATTCTGCCTACATGCATTCCACCAATGGCTGCATGGCATTTCTCAGGACAGGTTCCCTGATGGTGACAATAGTGGACCACTTCAGTGTAATCTGTGTGTTGTATGTAATATGCCCCATCAAAAGCTTTGTGAGAGGTGACAACACAGGGGGGCAGTTGGAAGATGGAGACACAACATTGACAACTGGAAGTGCCTGTGCTAGGCAGGATCGTCCGGTATTATTTTAATGGAAGATGCAATCGGCCAAGGTTTAGACTTTAAAACTCATTTATGCTGAACCCAGCTCCTCACCAATGTTTTATTTTTCCATATGCATTTCCATGTGTGTTACTTACAGCGGGAGATGAGCTTTAAATATTCACTTTCTGGAGTGAAATGGAGTCTTTAACCACTTGCTGCCCGCCAATGACAGATTGACGGCGGCAAAGTGGTTGTAGAATCCTGACCGGACGTCATATGACGTCCTCAGGATTCTGAGCCGCTGCGCGCCCCCAGGGGCGCGCATCGTGGCGATCGTTGTTGCGGGGTGTCAGTCTGACACCCCGCAACACCGATCTCGGTAAAGAGTCTCTCACGGAGACTCTTTACCACGTGATCAGCCGTGTCGAATCACGGCTGATCACGATGTAAACAGGAAGAGCCGTTGACGGCTCTTCCTCACTCGCGTCTGACAGACACGAGTAGAGGAGAGCCGAACGGCTGCTCTCCTGACAGGGGGGGTTCGCGCTGATTGTTTATCACAATTATTGGTGGTCCAGGGAAGCCCACCCTGGACCACCAGGGAAGGGCAGATCAAAAAAAAAAGGCTAAAAAAAAAATTAAAAAAAAAAAGGCTGAAAAAAAAAAAAAAAAGGCAGATCAAAAAAAAGGCTAAAAAAAAAAAAAAAGGCTGTAAAAAAAAAGCATTAAAAAAAAAAGATGCCAATCAGTGCCCACAAATGGGCACTGACTGGCAACATAGGTTAATCAGTGCCACCCCAGTGTCCATCAGTGCCACCCTACAGTGTCCATCAGTGCCACCCCACAGTGCCCATCCATGCCCAGTGCCCACCTATCAGTGCCCATCTGTGCCACCCATAAGTAGCCATCAGTGCCACCCATAAGTGCCGCCCATGAGTGCCCATCTGTGCCGCCTATGAGTGCCCAGTGCTGTCTATGTGTGCCCATCAGTGCCGCCTATGTGTGCCCATCAGTGCCGCCTATGTGTGCCCATCAGTGCCGCCTATGTGTGCCCATCAGTGCCGCATACAAGCACCGCCAATCAGTGCCACCTCATCTGTGCCCGTCAGTACTACCTCATTGATGTTCATCAGTGCCATCTCATCGGTGCCCATCAGTGCCGCCATATCAGTGCCCGTAATTGAAAGAGAAAACTTACTTATTTACAAAAAATTTAACAGAAAAAAATAAAAACGTATTTTTTTTCAAAATTTTCAGTCTTTTTTTAGTTGTTGCGCAAAAAAAAAAAATCGCAGGGGTGATCAAATACCACCAGAAGAAAGCTCTATTTGTGGGAAAAAATGGACGCCAATTTTGTTTGGGTACAGTGTAGCATGACCGCGCAATTGCCATTCAAAGTGCGACAGTGCTGAAAGCTGAAAATTGGCTTGGGCGGGAAGGTGCGTAGGTGCCCTGTATGGAAGTGGTTAACATAACACTCTTTTATTTTTCTGGTTTACTGGTCCTTTCTACTAGAAAGTACACAAAATGAGTGTTAGTAGCTACCCAAGTGATTGCATACATTTTACACACTTTAAAGTGTACCTTTCATTAAAGTTTAGTCTGACAGACTTACTAAATCACATCATTTTTTGGCATAAAAAAGAATCCTTCTTTTAGGTAAAATGCTGCTTCTTGTGTGAACTAAAACTTGGGCAAAATATTGTAAGAGAAGTTACAGAAGTTTATAATTCCAATGAGTAGCATTCAAAATATAGTTTGTATATTGACCATTCAGCCTATTTTAATAAAATAAAGAGAAAACATTAAACTATTATATACTCAATTAAAGTGACACACTAAGGGGCTAATTTAAGGGAAATAGACTGTGCACTTTGCAAAGTGCAATTGCCCTCTGTAAGTGCAGTTGCTCCAGAGCTTAGTAAATGAGGTAAAGCTTCACTTTGCAAAGAATACCCAATCCTGTGCAAGGAATAAAATATATACCCATATTTGCCGGTGTATGAGGCAACTGAGGTCCCGTACACACCACCGAGTTTCTTGGCAGAATTCAGCCAGAAACTCCATGGGAGCCGTATTCTGCCGAGGAAACCGGTCGTGTGTACACTTTTGGCTGAGGAAACTGACGAGGAACTCGTCGAGCCAAATAGAGAACATGTTCTCTATTTCCTCGTTAGTCAATGGGGAAACTTGGCTCGCCGAGATCCTCGGCGGCTTCACAAGGAACTCGACGAGCAAAACAATGTGTTTTGCTTGTCGAGTTTCTCGGACGTGT
Organism: Rana temporaria; assembly: GCF_905171775.1. Classification (NCBI taxonomy): domain Eukaryota; kingdom Metazoa; phylum Chordata; class Amphibia; order Anura; family Ranidae; genus Rana; species Rana temporaria. The sequence goes on from NC_053491.1 coordinate 351,395,380, forward strand.
GTACGGGGCCTGAGCGTATAAGACGACCCCCTAATTTTACAGTTTTTTAAGATTTTTTTGTCTGTACTCACTGTATAATACTACCCCCTCCGAGGCTTCCGACGCTTCATATTTCTTCCTTCTGGAGCCATATTCTTCTTCCTTCTTGCTGGAGCTGGAGCCATATTCTTCTTCCTTCTTGCTGGAGCCATATTCTTCTTCCTTCTTGCTGGAGCTGGAGCCATATTCTTCTTCCTTCTTGCTGGAGCTGGAGCCATATTCTTCTTCCTTCTTGCTGGAGCCATTTTCTTCTTCCTTCTTGCTGGAGCTGGAGCCAATCACGGCGAGCAATGTATTCTATTGATGAATACAAAGCCTGCTTGGATTGACAGAGGCTGTAACGTCATCAGCCCATGCCTCTCTGACTCTCAAAGCCAATCAGAACAGGATTGGCAGAGGTTATTACTCCAATCCGAGCAGGCTCTGTATTTATTTGAATACATCGCTCACTGGGATTGGCTAAGCTGTATATACTGTATGTAGCCAAAGCCACATACAGCATTACCGCACATCCAGCCGGCATCCGAGCAGCTGACCCGGCGTATAAGACGACCCCCCCCCCCCCCATTTTGGCCATTTTTTTTAAGTGTAAAAGATAGTCTTATATGCCAGCAAATACAATACAGTACAGACCAAAAGTTTGGACACACCTTCTCATTAAAAGAGTTTTCTTTATTTTCATGACTATGAAAATTGTAGATTCACACTGAAGGCATCAAAACTATGAATTAACACATGTGGAATTATACATAACAAAAACGTGTGAAACAACTGAAAATATATTTCATTATTATGGTTCTTCAAAGTAGCCACCTATTGCAGCAGACACATCTCTAGAACTGTTAAGAGGAGACGGTGTGAATCAGGCCTTCATGGTAGAATATCCGCTAGGAAACCACTGCTAAAGAAAGGCAACAAGCAGAAGAGACTTGTTTGGGATAAAGAACACAAGGAATGGACATTAGACCAGTAGAAATCTGTGCTTTGGTCTGATGAGTCCAAACTTGAGATCTTTGGTTCCAACCCCCGTGTCTTTGTGTGACGCAGAAAAGGTGAACGGATGGACTCTACATGCCTGGTTCCCACCGTGAAGCATGGAGGAGGATGTGTGGGTGTGCTTTGCTGGTGACACTGTTGGGGATTTAATCAAAATTGAAGGCATACTGAACCAGCATGGCTACCACAGCATCTTGCAGCGGCATGCTATTCCATCCGGTTTGCGTTTAGTTGGACCATCATTTATTTTTCAACAGGACAATGACCCCAAACACACCTCCAGGCTGTGTAAGGGCTATTTGACCAAGAAGGAGAGTGATGGGGTGCTGCGCCAGGTGACTACCTCTTGAAGCTCATCAAGAGAATGCCAAGAGTGTGCCAAGCAGTAATCAAAGCAAAAGGTGGCTATTTTGAAGAACCTAGAATATGAAATATATTTTCAGTTGTTTCACACTTTTTTGTTATGTATAATTCCACATGTGTTAATTCATAGTCTTGATGCCTTCAGTGTGAATCTACAATTTTCATAGTCATGAAAATAAATAAAACTCTTTGAATGAGAAGGTGTGTCCAAACTTTTGGTCTGTACTGTATGTATATATATATATATATTAGAGGTCGACCGATATATCGGTCGGCCGATATATCGGCCGATATTTGGCAGTTTTTAAGAAATCGGCATCGGCCGATTATTGTAAAAAAATCGGCCGATTTTCGGCTGCCGCGCTAAACCCCGCTCCACGAGAAATGAATCCTTCAGCCACGCTGCTGGTAGCCTGCGCGCCGGCCCCGCCCCCCCTACCTCGACGGGCTGTAGCAGAAAGCAAACTTGTCACAAGCCCGAGCAGCTGCAGTAGTTGCTTGTCTGCGCGAAGAGATCACAAAAGCTTCCTGCATGCTGGGACGGTGGCGGGATTACTTAACATGGGCTCTAGGCTACGGCAGCCGTAGCCTAGAGCCCATGTTAAGTAATCCCGCCACCGTCCCAGCATGCAGGAAGCTTTTGTGATCTCTTCGCGCAGACAAGCAACTACTGCAGCTGCTCGGGCTTGTGACAAGTTTGCTTTCTGCTACAGCCCGTCGAGGTAGGGGGGGCGGGGCCGGCGCGCAGGCTACCAGCAGCGTGGCTGAAGGATTCATTTCTCGTGCTGCTGGAGACTGGGGTAATGTACAGTATTCCTATCATCTCTGATAGGTGCCTCGGCTCTCTAGTGATTGTACTCCAACTCACGTGGGAGCTCACAGGTGTCATCCAATGGACAGTGCTGGAGGGAACAGTGTGTACATGTTAGAGCACACACCTCTCCTGTATACACACTCATTTTATCCATCCCCACCCACGGCCAGCTCCATCCATCCACCCCCCTCTACAAAGCATCTCCCACCCACGGCCAGCTCCATCCATCCATCCCCCTTCACAATACATCCCCCCACCCACGGCCAGCTCGCTCCATCCATCCATCCCCCTTCACAATGCATCCCCCACCCACGGCCAGCTCCATCCATCCATCACCCTTCACAATACATCCCCCACCCACGGCCAGCTCGCTCCATCCATCCATCCCCCTTCACAATGCATCCCCCACCCACGGCCAGCTCCATCCATCCCCCTTCACAATACATCCCCCACCCACGGCCAGCTGCATCCATCCACCCCCTCCCTCCATCCACAGCCAGCACCATCCATCTCTTCCCCTCCACAAAGCATCCCCCCTCCAAGGCCAGCAACATCCAGCCATCCCCCTCCACAATGCATCCCCCAGGCACAGCCAGCACCATCTTTCCCCCTCCACAACGCATCTCCCACCCACGCCCAGCACCATCCATCCTCCTGCACAATGCATCCCAATCCAAAAATCGGCCCAAAATATCGGCCGCAAAAATCGGCCTCATATATCGGCCATCGGCTGCCCCGATTTCTAAATATCGGCATCGGCATCGGCCAGAGAAAAACCCATATCGGTCGACCTCTAATATATATATATATATATATATATATATATATATATATATATATAAAATTATTTCTTACTGTGTCTCTCTGCTTTATTGTAATGTCCTCCGTGAGCTGCAGAACCTCTCCTTTCCCCTCTCACTTTGTTATTCGCGGTCATGAACATTGTTCTATGTACACCACAATCCCCATATCTATAGTCCGTTTCGGTGACTGTGTTCCTACATACAGAGGGACCATGGTGAATAAACCTTGTCACCCACTTAACAGATCCAAACACAGCAGCAAAAAAAAAAAAAAAAACTATTCAGGGATTTAGAGGAGGATGAGAGCAATCGAAGCCTTTTTTTGAGTTAGGAATACATACCTGAATAGATTTTTTTTTTAATCAGAGTTTAGTGTCACTTTAAACTGTTGTTTAGTTTACCCATTGGGATATGCGAGGGGGGGGGTGGATTTAACCATCCAATAATCACTGCGGATAGTCCATATCATTGGAGACTGCAGGGTGTCTATTGTTTCCTATCAGGCAGACAATGGGGCTGATTACTAAAGGAGTTAAAGGAACTTCGCTCTACCTATATAAAACAAAATTCTCTCCGTAGTAAACTTACTAGTCTGATTAGTCCGGCACTGACATCCTTGCAGTTGATGTTCTCCTTGTGCCACTCTTTTTTTACACTGCCATCTTGAAACTCCTGTACCTGTTGCATCCTGGTTCCTGCGTATGTGCAGATACTACAGGTTTCTCCAATGTTATTGGGAACTGGCAGAGACCAGTGGTGTGTCTATGCATGTCGGGATTGAAATTGTGTGGGATTTCTACCCCCTGAAAAACTGCTTCCTGTGATGTGGACATCTCAGGAGGCAGTGGGTGGCCATTCTATGTCATCCCGACCTAGGCGAAGAATCAGGAAGTACTGTGCTGCGGAAGTCCATTTCACGAGTGAAGGTCCGCTTTAGGAATCTTCACAGAATAAATTGTGTCAGTGTTCGCTGGTAAAGCAGAGTTCCACTCGTTTTTGTATTTATTCAAAGTCAGTAGCTACAAAAAGTGTAGCTGCTGACTTTTAAAAAACACACACCCACCTGTCCCACGGTTCAGCAAAGTGGCCGCCCGAACCCTTCTCTCTCATCTCCCTGGCGCTGGGCACCCGGCTGTGACAGCTTTGCCTCCTAAATGGACGTGTCCCAGAAGATTGCACTGAGGGAGGGGTAGAGGAGAACTTCCGTTCGTGTTGCCCGGGCAATCCGAGTGGAAGTGGGAGTGGGTGCCTGTCAAAACTAGGTACCCACTCCCCCCCCCCCAAAAAAATGATGTATCATAGGAGAGGGGGGAATGCTTAAAGCAAAACTTCCCCTTTTTGGGTGGAGCTGCGCTTTAACTGCACATGATTTGCTAATTAAAGTACACATTCAACAATTTATTGTGAAAATATTCTTAAAAGAGAAGTATGGCTTTTATTTTATTTTTAGATCCATACTTACCTCGGTGGATGCAGCATCAGACCAATGCTCCATCTGTCCCCTGCCGTCTCTGCACTGAGAATCGAGCCACCAAACATCGTTGATGGGAAGCACAGCTTGCATATGTAATAAACAAATACGGTTGTACATATACATTAAGAATATATATAGCTCAGGGCATTCTCAGGTATTTAAAAGAGCACAAATAATCCAAGGCTTTTCTCACTAATGTTTCCAAAGGGTCACAAGCCTTGAAAAAGGTGGTCTGTGACCTCTTGGAACGCTGGTAAATAAAGTCTTGGATTATTTATCCTCTTTCAAATACCTGCGAGTGAGCTAAGCTTAATTTTTACATAATTACAGTGTGCACCCGGGACTTGCTAAGGTTATTTAAATTAAATGGGAAAACCGTTATAAAGCATATAAACCCCTTAAAAGATCAGCAAGGCTAGTATTAGGTTTGCCTTATATACAATATATTATAACCTTCAAAAGGTGAATATTTTAAAGTCATGACACCTTAATTAGTAACCATGTTTAAAATCTTCTGTATGTTTGCCACACAATGAGACATACTTAAAGTATAACTAAAGGATAAACATTTTTTTTAGGTTTGGATAGAGTGGAGATGGATTAGAACACCTGTCAGTTTTTATTGCTCTCTGTGCCTCCGTTAGGGGAATTCCCCCTCTCTATTTGTCCTGTTTATCGATATCATTGAAAGTGAAAAGAAAAAAATCCCACATTTTTGGTTGTCCCCAGAAAAATAACAGAGGGGAAATCTTCCAACGGGCACACTAGTTCTGGTGACCTGGGGATTTTTTTTAATTTCAAGGGATTTCCTCTCACTTCCTGTTTGTCTATGGGATAGGAAGCAAAGGCAAATCTCTGAAATGGGACACAGATGTTGAAAAAAATCTGATAGGGGTTATAACCCTTCCTTACTCTATCCAAAAGGTAAAAAAAAGTTTTGCCTATAGTTCTACTTTAATTCTATTATTGTTAGGTGACAAAGACTATATAATATAAATATATTTCCTTTAATTTTCTTCATAGAAAACGTAAATGAAGGTCATATTCTACTTCAATTACCTTATTGTTAGATGACAAAGACTATATAATAAATAATATAAATATATTTTCTTTCATTTTCTTCATAGAAAATGTAAAATCAGGTCATATTCCGGTATCCTGCATCCACACCAGTGAAATATAAATTCTGTTACTGCACTTTCCCTGGGTTATTTCTCATTGTTATGCTGAGCCAACATAGTATGCCACATTTTTCAGAGTACACAGAGCCATTAAAGCATATCTGAACCCCAGTAAAATGTGATATTTTGCAGATAACCAGTCCTTAGATGTGGCAGCTGCATTCTTTTTCCTTTCTCAGGCTTTTCTTTTATTTTTAATCAGTGATTCTGCCAGTAACACATTTACAGGGTCACAGGGTGACAATGCTGTCTCTGTTGTATCTAAGTTGTGGCACCTTAGGACAGGACTACAAACAAAAGTTCATTGTTAGGGTTTACATATCCTTTAATATCATTTACTGATACTAACAAAACTTACAAATCTAGTGCCCTACCATACCCATACATGCATACCTATGCACACACTAGGATCAGTTTTATAAAACACCAATTTACCTATTACACAAACCTCATGCATCTTGATAATATATAGTAAAAGGAATAAACATAATACAACTAAAATATTTAGGGGCTAATGATACTAATGTGTAATATTCTGATATGGAACGTACTTCAAGTAACTGAAGAAATTTAAACTCTCTTCCCTTTAATTCAAACTGATTCCATACCAAATTGTGTGATCATAACAGTGCGTTACCAATGACCACAAATCAATAGTCAAGTATTGTACCGTGTTGGCCATCAATTAATACAGAAGTAAGGAGTTTAAGTGATACCCTTTATTGATGAACTTATGCTGTTAAAGATGTAAGTTTTTGGGATTCCTTAGATCCCTCTATCAGGCTTTATACAATTCACTGGGAAATGTATAAAGCCAGACAAAGGGACCTAGGGAATCCCAAAAGCTTACATCTTTAATAACCAAAGTTAGTCAATAAAGAGTATCACTTAAACTTCAAACTTTCTACAATCACCACAAACAAGAATGTTCATTATGAACCATGGCATAAGTGATAATTACATTATTGGTTAGGGGGGCTGCTTAGTATGCTGCCACAGAGGGCGACGATTCTTTCTTACCCACCGGAACAGCTTTTACTAAGTGATAGTGTTGAAGTGGGAGTCCGGCACCAAAGCATCTTGGGATCATTTTGTTTCTCCAACAAGACATAACAAGGAATCAATTCCTTGTAAATGATTGAGTACTGTCCGTGATACTTTTTTTATTTGCACTAACATATAATTTTTCATGGATAAGATTTCGGGGTATGTCCCCTTCTTCAAGGTCCAAGCAGTACTCACCTTGAAGAAGGGGACATACCCCGAAAGCTCGTCCATGAAAAATTATATGTTAGTGCAAAGAAAAAAAGTATGACGGACAGTACTCAATTTTTTCTGTCACAATTGCACTAATACGACTACAATCACCTCATTGTAAATTATTATAATCTTTTACAAGGAATTGATTCCTTTTTTTATGCCTTGTTGGAGAAATGAAATAATTCCTTTATATTCAAGATGCTTTTGTGCCGAACTCTCACTTCTTCACTGAACTAACAAACGGCAAGTGCCATGTGAGTCCGGACACAGGTGTCTGGATCTCATCCTACTCATATAGGATTTTGGGGTAGTAGCACCTTTACCTCTTCTTGCGATGCTTTTAGTAAGTAATAGCTTCCACCATCGTAGGATAATCATACACAACTGGTTGATATAGGTCTCCACACATGCTGAATATAACTTAACAATGTATTTTATAGATAACTGCATCTATTGACAAGGAATCACATTGATTTTAGTCCACTCAACATACAAGTAACATACAAGTAACAAGCAAGACGTTCTCTTTATTAAGTAGACATAAATTACATTCTAAAGTTTATATAAATAAAAAGAAAAGTTATAGCTCACCCTTTCTTGGATGAGTGGTTGCCTACTATTTTACACATCTAAACTTTGTATTTTTTGTAAAAGAACACTTAACTAATAGGAGTAAGGGAGTATCTCTGGGCTCTTAGGAGAATGTACTTAAAAGAGGAGAATCATTTTGACTGTAAAAAAACGTCCTTCCTTAGCTTTTTGCGTATTTATTCATTATGGACTTTTGTTGAAAATTTTCTTGAGCAAATTGAGAGTAGTGTCCTACCTGGTAGATCCCAATTCTTTGTAATAGACGACCAAAAACATGTGTTTGTACAGGATACAATTTAACGGCTAGATAATTCCAGGTATGTTTTAATAATTGAAGAAATTACCTATAAACCTTTTCAGGTCTTTGTATACCCAATGTTTTGATGCATATTGAGTTAGCCATCACATTTACTCAAAATGCTGATTACTTTTTTTTAATAAAAGAGTGTTTTTTTTAGGCAAAAAAACTATAATTTAGGAACGTTATTCACGTCCTGACTGAGCATTAAAGTTACTGTTTCGCTAAAATTGGGACAGTTACCTACTACTGCGGTTCCTTAGGGTACAAACAAAACAAATATATGACTTTGCGTGAGTGTTTACCACCCATCCTTACCTTCTGTAACACAAACAATATGGATCCTATAACTTTTTTATAGTAGTTATGAACTTGTGATCTGAGTTAGGAAAAAACGTCACTTTTACCCTTTATATTGTAGCAATGTTGTCTCTTCGATAAGAAGACATTAATGTTGTATATTTCTGTTGTTTACACGCTAGAAAAAATAACGGGTTAACATGTTTTAGTAATTTGGCATAGTTAACTGGATTCTAGACTATGTTTTCTATGACAGCACAGTGATAATAAAATGATAACTGATTATGCTCCCAAGATGGTTGTGTCGTTGTTTAAAAACAAATGCTTAAATGGCCTCTTGCATCACTCTCTCTTGTATATTATTTTGTAGTGTGTATTGCACACTTGGCAACTATACTATTAAGAGAAAACAACATTAAAAAAAACATTAATCTTAAAACATACGGCAGCTGACTTATGTTAAGCACCATGATTTTGGAGTCAATGCAGACTTTTAGATGTTTAGTTAATAATGGTGTATTTAAGATCATACTAATACCAGTATTGTAGTATGTGGTTAATGACATGATCATGTTTACATTCCACTTTTTAAATACTGTTAAATATGTTTGCAAAAGGTATAAGACATGCACTGTATTCATTAGGATTTGCTTTTCTATTTCTGCATTAGGCAGCCACTTTTGTTTGTTTGATGATGCAAAGCAGGTTTTATATATCATATGGTTATATAGCTTGTATGTAGGGAGACTGACACCCCAATCATAATCCTCCTAGTGACGCCCCCTAGAGGTGGAAACAAAGTAACACTCTTTCCCTACTTTGTGTAGGCAGACAAATGCACTTTTTGTGTAGGAAAAGGTTAAAGATGAACTTATCTGAACCTAATTGATCTGTTTTGAGAGGAACATGTAACTGAATGTTTTTTTGTCTTAAAAAACAACACTTGAACTGTAAAAACCAGGAGCTGAAATGCTTGTCTTGTTAACTAAACTGTTGTCAGTTGTTTAAACTGCTTTAATTTAAACAAAAGACTGTATCAATCTTTGTATTATTTGCTAATTCTTCTTTCAAAAAAACATAAAGATATATATGTGAAACATATATATAAAGTGAAGCAATATATTAAATCATAAAAATGTAAAAAATATATAAAAATGTGTGTAGCTATAGCATAGAGATATAAAAAATATATCAATTTGTGTAGCTATAGCATAGAGATATATGATATAAAAAGTTAGAAAAGGGGTAAAATAATGCAACTATGCTATCCATAAATATTACTTTGTAGACAGTAAAACTGCATTATGTGTTAGCATAGTCTTCTATTAATTTAGACATGTGTGTGTCATAAAAAGAAAAAGTACCAAAAAAGGTCAATGCTACAGTAATTGTTAAGATGCTGATATCATATAATGTACATTTAGATGATAAAATGTTTTTGAATCACAAATCCCATAAAGGCAGACAAGCAAAGTATTTATTTAAGAATATTTTTACATAATTAAATATTTTCTTTACAGTTTTAGTATATGAGTTTAAAACATATTTTTTTTAAAGTTTGTAAAAACATAAATATAATAAAAATATATCTATAATTATATTTTCCACCATGTATTTGTTTTCTACACCATATTTTCAATATACCTAGATTGCAGCCTTTAGAAATGTGAAAATGTGTTTTTAGTTTACATTTTTTACCAGCATTTTCTAGACAGGCAAACATCTAAATTACAGGTAAGGGGGGGAACAGTTTGTAAGGTTAAAAGTTCATTTTTCAAGTTCCTTCCCAGGAAGTTTACAGAGCAGTCCCAGTGACCTTTGCTCACATGGGGCCTTAAGGAATGGCCAATGAAATGCCTAAAAAATCTTAATACAAAACATGATTTCAGGTCTGGTTCCTAAGCAAAACAAAAAACATGCTAAAGATGAGGATATTTCCACAAAAAATAACTAATAATTGCTCTGCAGCCTATATGATTACCATTTTTCTACACAATGAAATTTAAATTGTGCATTTTTAATTATTTTTTGCTATAACCTCACGTGTATTCACAACATGTCATAAAAAAAATAATTCAGAAACCTTCCTTTTGTTTTGTTTTTGCATAACAGGTATATTTTAGTTGAACTTTCAGCAATAATTAGATAATATGCATAATTTGGTGAGTTTTTACTAAATAAAAATGTTTCTTTTTGCCCTAGCCTTTAACAAATTATGTTTGTAAATTAATATTTATTACACTTTAGCACACAAAGTGTTTTGAGGTGGAAATTCAGCATTTTTGTGTTTATTCTTTTATACACATTAAAGGGCTTTAATTTTTTGCTAAAAATAAACAAAGATTAAATGTCTTCATTGGTGAAAAAAGGACCTACATGTTAGAAATGTATTATTTAATTGCCTGCTGCGTTAAGGATATATATATATATATATATATATATATATATATATATATATATATATATATATATATATATATATGTATATATATATATATATATATATATATATATATATATATATACATATATATATAGAGCTCTATCTATAGATATATATAGTTATATCTATAGATCTATCTATATATATATAGATAGATAGATAGATAGATAGATAGATAGATAGATAGATAGATAGATAGATAGATAGATAGATAGATAGATAGATAGATAGATAGATAGATAGATAGATCTATCTATATCTATCTTTATATATTTATTAAATTAAAAATAAAATTATTTAACTAAGATCATAGTTTTAAAAACACTTTGCAAGTGGTTTGGAAGGTGATGAAGCATTTTGAGGAAATAGGTTTGAGGATTAAGATAAAACAGTATTAATTTTAATAAATAAAATGTAGTAATTTATAAGATACACACAAATTCTTATGATTAAAAGGCTGTACATCAAACTACAACAACAACAAAAAAAAGTTTAGTTTCTTAAGTAGCAGTTAAAGTAATCAAGCATATTCATTTTTCTACCACTCTGAGCAACATTTAAAGAAGGAATGGAGGAGAGATTTAAAGATACTGCTATGATAGATCAAGTCAAAACCAGGGGTTTTCCATGTGCATTTGTCAGTAAATGACCCTATTTACCATTTCATAATGTACATTTTATCTCTGTATGTTGAATTAAAAAGAAACACCACAGCACAGGAAGTGGAGGAAGGTAACAGGAACAAAATCTTCTTGTTTATTTAACTCAATTGAATTAAAAATATTTTAATACAACGGTGCAGGAAGAGCCTGGTGATGTGGCATGTTAAGAGTTAAGTTGTGGGGGAAGTTGCACAAAGTGAAAGTTTGCAATTAAAAGGAAGGAAATAAAAGACTTGCAGCACTCTGCTTTACCAGAGTTGATTATCCTTCAAAACAGACCTCATTAAAGTGCCTGACTCTTTATGTTTGTTTGTCATTTTTTTTTCCTTCCCAAAGGTAAAAAAAACCTATAAAAAATAATGTGCCCTCCCACAAGAACTTATTTTCATTATTTTTCTACCACGCAGATGGTGTTTAAACTTATTTAATTTAAATTAAAAAGCAATGATTTTAACACTCTGTTTAGTTATGCAATGATAGCAGAGCCTTTAGCTAATATTTAGCAGTAAATAAATATATTTATATGACAAAAATGCACACTATATGCATAATATAGGTGTTTATGGACAACATTTTATTTAAAAAATAACAATAATATCAGAATTTAAAGAAAACGTCAGCTCGGTAAACTTAAAATTGGTGTTCATCTATCTAAAAAAAAAGGTAAAATTTGGTAGGAACTTATAATAGTCTTCAAAAACATGTTAGATTGTTTGAATGGCACAGAATTTTAATTGATAAATAAGGCCTTAAGGAGGGTGTGGAAAGAAAAGTATGTTTCTCCAACTGGTGCGTTTAGATAATATGGAATCTGACTGGTATTCAGGGTCACTGGACATGTTGTTAATTTGGCTAAGGATTTGGTTCTAGATACCCGTTCAGAGATCAAACCTTCTGCCACCCAGACAGCATGCTAATCACACCCCGGAAAGAGAAGCTTGTGAATGGGCTTTGCTTAAAGAAAGAAAAAAAAAAAGAAAAGAAAAAGATGACTATCACCCTTTGTTATATAAAACAAGATATAAAATTGTCACTAGCGGAGATGCACAAAGCTTCACTTAGTAGAAATGTCAATGCTTACATAATAAAATAAGGAGGTAGTATATTTGTGTGAATTTTCCACATAATACATTAGCTGCAGGAGTGAATAAATTAATCTTTCAGGGGTTTTCTCTCTTTTTTTAAACATCTGGGGGATGAAACACTGGACAAAACTGATACCACATCTGTTGCCTACAAAACTATTAATCATCAGACTTCTTTACACATTGCCTATGGGGGATGTATATATCATTTATAACCCATTTGTAGGCCCTGTTAATGTCAGTTTAGCTATACTTAGACACTACCCCATGGGTAGTCATTTAAACTTCATTTGTTTATGCAACAAAACTACTAAGGATTTTTTTTTTTTCTTTTTTTTTTTTTTTTTTACAATCTTTAACAGTAGCAAGACCAATAGGCAAACTTGAAGATGTGTTTATTGTTCATACGTAACCTTTTTTTTTTTTTGTTTCTAAAAAAAATCTAAAATTTCAAATGCATCTGTGCAACACCCTACATTTATTTAACGTGTGTTAAAGTATCAATTAAAAAAAAAAAAAAAAGAAAAAACACACACAAACAGCTTTCAAGCTGGAATGCAATACAATAGTGTTTCTGAAGTGTTAAACAACCCACTCCCTGTATATAGGATCAGTGAGGCAATAGGAAAAAGGAAATGAAATGGGAACTTGAGAGTGTTTTAAAAAAAAAAAAAAAAAAAAAAAGGAGCATGCTGTCTGAATAGGTCTAAGTTCATTGCATTTTGTTCATAAATGCAGCCTATGCGAAGGGAGGGGGCAGCGGATGGTATGTTCCATTTTCTCAATGATGACATGCATTTATCAATGAGTTGCTGGCAGGACAGGAGGGGGTTAACACATAGCACAGATTAGATTGTGCTGTGAGAAGTATATGTTCCAGCTCTTGTAAACCACATGATGCAAGGGGAAAACCTTTACAATGTGTGTCGTACAGCAAAAAAAGTACAAAATGCTACCAACTTTTTTTTTTATTTATTTTTTATGTTCTTTGAACAGATTTTTAATGCTAAATGAAATTCCAAACATGGAGTAATAACTTTATTAATATATCATAGTGTTGCACATGTGAGCCTGTGACGTTGCAGAAATACAGCTCATTCAATAACAGATGGTAGATAGATATCAATTAAATACCGTGAAAAATCAAACATAAAAGAAATTCCCACAGTTCCTACTTTTTTCAACCAAATTTTTTTTGGATGCGAATGTCAGGCATACCGCGTCGCTGGACATTCGCCACAAACTTTTTTTTTTTTGCAATTCTTAGCCTATTATCTTCCTATTTTTTTATTTATTTTTTGCTTTTTTTTCTCAACATGTTAAGAGATTAAAAATGTTGTACCTAACTGATAGCAAGTGTTTTTTTTTTTTTCGTCTTGGTGACTGATATAGAGAGAAAGCCTTCTCCAAAAAAAAAAAAAATTGAGTCTGCCCAGTAACAAACATCGCGCAGTAGCAAGCTCAGTACAACTATTGGCTATGCAAATACCGAAGGGGGGAGTCACACGGCTGCCTAAACGGATTCTCACACTTAAAGTGGTATTTTCGCTTTTGCTCTCCAGTCCTAGGGAGTGCAGAGGAAAACCAGGAGTTGAATATTTTCACTGGTTTTAATAAGTTACTTCTGTTGTTAGGAAAGATTTAGCTGGACTTTTAATTAACTAGTGTTTTTTTTTTCTTTTGGGTTTTTTTTTTGTTTTGTTTTTTACGACATGCAGGTTGGCCTGAACAGGTATTAAACAGAACGTGTTTAGACCTAACAAATTATACACACCCGCTGTACAAATATGCAGTTAGCATGGGTAATTCAGGGTGTCACTATTTTCATTCATGGAATCTTATCAGTGAAAATGTATATTTTTACAATTAAAAGGCAGGGAGGTTCAAAATGGAAGAATGTACGGCCAGTTCTTTTATACATAAAAATTATTATTATTAAGGATTTATATAGCGCCAACAGTTTGCGCAGCGCTTTGTGGGCAGACAGTACAGCTACAATACAATTAAATACAGAAAGAATCAGAGGGCCCTGCTCGTTACAGCTTATGTATATTTTCTTCCCTGTATTTTAAATATATTTTGTATATTTTTTATCTTTTTTTTTTTATGGTATAGTGCAAATAGTGTAGACAAAAAAAGTAATAGCAATATCGTGGTAAAAAATGCCCGAAAATTTCCTTGAAGTCACTATCATCCCCACCACGCTCGGAGTAGATAATAACAGCTACTGACAGTCACAGTGAAATTTTCCAGGAATTGTCCTTGACAGCCACATACTCTATATTTGCAATTGCAGTCTCATAGCCATAGGGAAAACAAAAAAAATCAAAGGATCTCCAATGCCAGCTATATATGCTAACCATTGTTAGCGCATGTGTCAACACACATTGGCATGCGCCAACTTTGCTCATGTGTCTTTTATTCTTCTTTTTCTTTTCCTGATTGGCTTAAAGGTAGTTAGAACCTTTCATGGTCAAAATAGTAAACTGTTATGTGGGAATCTATAGCGATATGACATGAATTTTCGACTAAATTTTACTATTTTGTGAACAGAGCCCTACTAATACCAAGAAGAACTAAGATAAGACCTTCTAGAGGAAATTTTACTGACATATGCTAACCATAAACTACACAAGTGGGGCTTGGGTGGTTGGAGCAAAGATGGGTAAAACACCTTCGAGTCATCATGCTCCTATAAAGTTCAATGCTTTGTACTAAAAACTAAAAACCCACAAAGTCCCAATTTATAATATTTTTAGTGTGACCTCATATTAGTTCTTTATTTGTTAAAACAATTGTCTTCTCCAAGTAAAGACCAATTAAGAGCAGTGGTAATGTGAAATATGCAGTGACCATTGGCTACTCATCAACTTTTAGCTTTCATCAGTTTAGAGCACACAAAGCAATGCAAGATGGTCACTGATTCGTTGCATTGGGTCAGTGTATTGTTCTCACTAAATAAGACGGTAGATACTATCATTGTGGAGAATGTTCATTTAACAAAGTTATGTATAAAAAGGAAGTATGTGTGGCTCATATTCTCAAATGCTGCCGCACCACCCTGCTTTTCAGTTTGGCAAATCAGTGAGACAACAACAACCTAAAGCCTCGTACACACGACCGAGTTTCTCGGCAAAAACCAGCAAGAAACTTGCTGGGAGATATTTTTTTGCCAAGAAAACCGGTCGTGTGTACATTTTCGTCGAGGAAACTGTCGAGAAACTCGACGAGCCAAAAAGAGAGCATGTTCTCTATTTCCTTGACGGGAATGGAGAAAATTGGCTTGTCGAGTTCCTTCGACAGCCTGACAAGGAACTCGACGAGGAAAACGATGTGTTTTGCCCGTCGAGTTCCTCAGTCGTGTGTACGAGGCTTAAGACATAAAACAGATAAGCTAAACATGGATTCCATTGGCCACCAATGTTTCAGATGTTTGATAGTACAGCTTGAAAGCCGAATTTGAATAATTTTGATATTAAACCCCAATAATGCCAAGACAGTTTGCTCTTGTTGGGAATTATGAAGATTGAAACCCAACTCATTTTTCAACAGCTGAGGTCACAGTTCATTGGTCTACACATTTTACCTTCTCAGTACCTGGGGGGCCATACAGAGGGGAACAAATTTTTAAAAAAATGTCATAAAATACAAACACCTTTCATCATTTTTGGATCAGCATGTTCACCTGTTTTACAATAAGATGAGAGTGTGATTTATTAAATACACAGTTGTTCAGAGGGGATGTACTTTTTTTTGTTAATCAGTAGCCTTATACTGGAGATACATCTAATGATAAACAATTGATTATTAAAGGGGTTGTAAAGGTACAATTTTTTTCCCTAAATAGCTTCCTTTACCTTAGTGCAGTCCTCCTTCACTTACCTCATCCTTCCATTTTGCTTTTAAATGTCCTTATTTTTTCTGAGAAATCCTCACTTCCTGTTCTTCTGTCTGTAACTCCACACAGTAATGCAAGGCTTTCTCCCTGGTGTGGAGTGTCATGCTCCCCCCCACCCTTGGACTACAGGAGAGTCAGGAGGCTCTCTACGTTGAAGATAAAGAAAGGAGCTGTGTATTAGTGGGCGTCCTGACTCTCCTGTAGTTCAAGGGAGGGGGCGAGCACGACACTCCACACCAGGGAGAAAGCCTTGTATTACTGTGTGGAGTTACAGACAGAAGAACTGGAAGTGAGGATTTCTTAGAAGAAATAAGGACATTTAAAAGCAAAATCGAAGGATGAGGTAAGTAAAGGAGGACGGCACTAAGGTAAAGGAAGCGATTTAGGAAAACAAATTGTACCTTTACAACCCCTTCAATTTGATGTATAACAATAAGAAAAGCTGGATTCTAATTTGACTGGCTGTTTTTTTTTTTTTACCATTATGTATTATCCCTTTTTGAAGAAAAACAATGTTGATTGGTTGAAACGATTGATTGATCAATGCAATCAATTCCTGGGTGGATTTATTGAATAGTATTGCTGGGTCTTTGGCCAGCTTTGGTTCATGAGGTCTAGCAAATTCTGGTACAAACTGATGTGCACAAGAACCTTGAATATATATATATATATATATATATATATATATATATATATATATATATATATATATATATATATATATATATATATAGATAAAATCTAAAGGCATTTTTCTTGTTCTGGATATAGTACGGAAGGGATAAAACCCTTGTCATGTTTTTATTTCTGTCTGTGTCCCCAATGGGAAAATTTACTAAAACTGGAGCGTGCAAAATCTGGTGCAACTGTGCATGGAAAGCCAGTCAGCTTTCAGGTTTTAGCCCAGGTTCACACTGACAGCGGGATAAAAATTGTGCGTGTTCAACTGAACTCGCACAATTTCATACCCGCATGTCAGTCCGACTTCGGGGGGGGTTTTAAGAGACATCTGTGCGGATTGCTGCACAGATGTCTATACAAATCGCACCCTGAAGTTGCCAAAAGTAATACAGAAACTACTTCGTCCCTTCGCCGATTCAGACGGTGCCATTGCCGTCAATAGCCGCCGATTTGGCATGCAATTTAACATGTCAAGTCGCATGCCAAAGTGAACCTAGGCTTATTATCAAAGCTTAATTGAGCAAGCTGAAGTTAGAAGCTGATTGGCTACCATGCACAGCTGCACCAGATTCGGAGTGCTCCAGTATTAGTAAATCCCCCCCACATATGACTTGATGGAACCTTAACTGATAGAGAGGAAACATATAAATCTAAAATGTTTATTTGTTTCTGGTCAGGGACACAGGGGAAATTTTCAATGGTAAAATTTGTAACAGTGCCCCACAGGAATAATGGGGAGATTTACTAAAACTGGAGCACTTAGAATCTGGTGCAGTTGTGCATGGTAGCCAATCAGCTTCCAAATTCAACTTGTTCAATTAAAGCGGAGTTCCACCATCAAAATTTACTTTATTTTTCTCACTTCTATCTGGCTGTTACTAGGCAGTTTTTGTAATCTGCCTAGTTCCTGGTTCTAGGTGGTTCAACTTCCTCTCCTAAGACCCCATTGCCTCCTGGGAAACTATGACACTCATTTCCAAAGAGTCTCTGGGCATTACTGTGCCTAAAAATTGCCCAGCATGCACCTCTCCCTGAAAACCAGGAAGAAAAAGGAACTGGGCTTCACATGCCCACACATATGATGGATACGGCCACAGCATGAGCTGGAGGATATAAGGCAAGTGTTTGCAATGATTTCTGGAATAATTGGGGAGCTATTAATATGTTTCAGGGACTATTTAATGTGATTGATTTTAGCTTGCAAATGATGCCCGTAACCCGCTTTACGTTTTGAAAATAAAACCTGGAAGACGATTGGTTTCTATGCAGAGCTGCACCAGATTGTGCACTGTCAAGTTTTAGTGAATCCCCCCATTCTCTCCAATGGGACCCACAGAGCAAAAATAAAAAAAACTTGTCAGAGATCTACTCTTTTCAAAACTAAAATAAGAAAATAAAAAAGTTGAGGCTTCAGATATATTGTAGGAATGAGTAAATGTTGGTACCCCTTAGTAACCAGATTAATAGATTGTCAGATAATTTGATTTCTCGCTCATTCTGTTGAATTGCACACCTTTGCTGCTCTCGGTGCCGCCTTACTGAATAAGCCAGCTTGTCTACAAGTAACATCCATGTACTGTTTAGTGAACATATGTATAGTTGATAAATGATATCCAGAGTCCATTTATGTCAGCCAGCATGCTAAGACACACATGCACTGGTGTAAACCAATCAGCTTTCAGATTTTATTGTCAAAGTTTACTTGAACAAGCTAAAGTTAGAAGCTGATTGGCTACCATGCACAGCAGTATCAGAATTTGCACTCTCCAGTTTTAGTAAATAAACCCCCTTTTGTTGAACCTATGTAGCTCTATAGGCATGGTGTGAACCAGTCATTATCCTCTAGGACATTGATGGCGAACCTTGGCACCCCAGATGTTTTGGAACTACATTTCCCATGATGCTCATGCACTCTGCAGTGTAGGTGAGCATCATGGAAAACATAGTTCCAAAACATCTGGGGTGCCAAGGTTTGCCATTACTGCTCTAGGATCACATTGCTTGTCCATGGTGTGCTTTGCTGCATTTAAACACAAGGCTTTTTGTTGTGCTGGTAATCACAGCTCTGAAGAAGGGGGTGTGCCCCCGAAACGCGTTAGACTGCATATGTGAGCCTGCAGAAACACTTGGATGCTCTACCTCATGTTATTCTTCTATGTACTCGCTGTATACTTTTAAACCTTTGTGTGTATGCATTTTATCGGTTGCTTTTTATGTCAATGAATTCAGTTTTTACTCTGAAAATGCACGAGGGGTTTGCACCTTCCCCTTCTTTGTTTTTACATTGCTTGTCCATAACTAACTAAACACATATTGGATTTTAAACCAATTTATTTTTAAGCGTACCTATCACTGTTTTTTTTTTTAAATAAAGTAGAGAGGGAGGTTGGAGCCTTAGGCTCCGTACACATGACCAAGTTTCTCGGCAGAATTCAGCCAGAAATTCGATGGGAGCCGTATTCTGCCGAGGAAACCGGTGGTGTGTACACTTTTGGCCGAGGAAACCGACGAGGAACTCGTCGAGCCAAATAGAGAACATGTTCTCTATTTCCTCGTTAGTCAATGGGGAAACTTGGCTCGCCGAGATCCTCGGCGGCTTCACAAGGAACTCGACGAGCAAAACGATGTGTTTTGCTCGTCGAGTTTCTCGGACGTGTGTACGGGGCCATACACTTAAAGTATAACTAAAGGCAAAACCTTTTTTTTTTTTAGTTTTGGATAGAGTGTAGAGTGATTAGAACCCCTGTCCACTTTTATTGCGGTCTGTGCCCCCCGTTAGGGGATTCCCTCTCTCTATTTGTCCTGGTTATCATTTTCAATAAAAGTTAAAAGAAAATCCCACATTTTGGGTTGTCCTCAAGAAAAGTAATAGAGGGGAAATCTTCCAATGGGGACACTGGGGTCCCCAAGAGATCCCCTAATTTTCAGGGAATTCCTGTCACTTCCTGTTTGGACATGGGACAGGAATTAAAGGGAAATTTCTGCAATGGGACTTAGATGATGAAAAAATAATCTGACAGGGGTTTATAACCCTCCCTTGCTCTATCCAAAATGGACACGCATGATTAGAAAAATCAGGTAGAAAATCGTACGAAAAATACCGCTTTCGAAGAGATCTGAGCGTTAGTACACAGCTTTTGAGAGCCAATCACGACAATTCATGTTAAATTATCTGCTGGGACAAGCACACAATTTATGATTCCAGATCGTACGATTTTCATTTAGGGCTGGTTCACACCACACAAAAAACGCACTCCAGATCTGTTCTGGGTGTATTTCTGCATGTGCGTTTTTAACACGTTTTTGACGTTTTATGGTGTGTTTTTTGATGCATTTTCAGATGCATTCCTGATACTTTTTTTTCCTGTTTTTTTTTTTCACAGTACTGGGGTCTAGTGCGCTATTAATGCGTTCCATTGCATTCCGGTGTGTTTTTGATGCGTTTTCCTGTGTTCCAGTACAGTCGAATGCAGGAAAAATGCCCACTTTTTTTTCTGGAACTGACCACACTGGTGTGAACTATGCCATTGGAAACCATATAACCTACTTTCCATGCATTTTTGATGCAGAAAAAAGTGTAGCTGCTGACTTTTAATAAACACACACACTCACCTGTCCCACGGTCCCTCGATGCGGCTGCCCAAAGCCTCGCTCCTCTCCCCCTTCTCTCCGCGGGGAGCCTTGGCATCCAGCTGTGACAGCTTGCGGCTTCACAAGCGGGTACACATGCGTGAGTCGTGCTGCGCGTTGTGAATGGCCAGGCAATCTTCTGGGACCTGTGAGGTATCCAAGAAGGTTGCAGGGAGGGAGAGGAGAACTACAGCTTGGAGCGAAAGTAGGAGCTGGGTACCTGTGAAAATTGGAACCTGCACCCCCCCCCCCTTCCCAAAAAAAATGACATGCTAATTGTGGCATGTCAGGGGGTAAGGATTTATTAAAGCAGAAGTTCCACTTTTGGGCAGAACTCCGGTTTAATCCGTACAGTTGTCATTAGAAATACAAATACACTACAATACATGACATCACTTGCAAATTTTTATTATGTCGTATGAGATTTTTCGTAACTTTAGCAAACGCTTCATTTTCAATACAAGTTTAGCATGTAAAAAAAAAAAGGGGTTGATGATTCGTCGAATAATCTCATTGTGCGTACTAGGTATTATGCAACAAAAGTAATAACTCCGTTTACATTCAGCGTCTCTAAACCAGTGGCGGTGTGTCTATTAAGGGCGTGTATGCGTCGCCCCTTCTCTCCAGCCACCCCCTCTATGACTAATGGATAGATTCATGAATTGCATGAATCTATCCATTCAGACGCCCGACCCCTTTTCGGGCATGTCAGTTATTAGAGGTGTTTTGAGGCACCTGATTAATGCCATAGGCTCTAATAGGTGTCAAAAATGGTGACCTGCTCACAGTTCACCCAGGTCTTTTCCTAACACTGAACCGTCTCTCCACCAATTAGGTGCTCGGGTCTGTTACCCGTCACCTGATTGGCTGAAACGACAGGCGCTGTGATTGGACACCTTACAGGAGGAGATGATGGGAAGAGACGCATGGAGGATACCGCTCGCCACTCTAATCCACTGCCCTACTGAGACAGGGCAAGTGCCAGGCAGATGGCGAGCGGGCAGGGGCAGTCACAGTGACAGAATTCGATGGGCAGATTGGCAGTATTCGATGGCACAGTGGCAGCGTTTGATGGGCATAGTGGCATTTGATGGGCACAGTGGTGGAATTTGATAGCACAGTGGCAGCGTTTGATGGGCACAGTGGCTGCAATTGATGGGCACAGTGGCAGCATTTGATGGCACAGTGGCACTATTTGATGGGCAGAGTGGCGGCATTTGATGGGCACAGTGACAGCAGTTGATGACACAGTGGCAGCCATTGATGGGCACAGTGGCAGCCATTGATGGGCACAGTGGCAGCGTTTGATGGGCACAGTGGCAAGGTTTGATGGGCACAGTGGCAGCTTTTGATAGGCACAGTGGCTGCAATTGATGGCACAGTGGCTGCAATTGATGACACAGTGGCTGCATTTGATGGCACAGTGGCAACATTTGATGGGCACAGTGGCTGCGTTTGATGGTCACGGTGGCTGCAATTGATGGGCACAGTGGCAGCATTTGATGGGCACAGTGTCTGTGTTTGATGGGCACAGTGGCTGCAATTGATGGGCACAGTGGCAGTGTTTGATGGGCACAGTGGCAGCTTTTGATGGGCACAGTGGCTTCAATTGATGGGCATGGTGGCAGTGTTTAATGGGCACAGTGGCTGCAATTGATGGCACAGTGGCTACATTTGATGGCACAGTGGCAGCATTTGATGGCACTGTGGCTGCGTTTGATGGTCACAGTGGCTGCAATTGATGGGCACAGTGGCAGTGTTTGATGGGCACAGTGGCAGCTTTTGATGGTCACAGTGGCTGCAATTGATGGGCACAGTGGCAGTGTTTTATGGGCACAGTGGCAGCATTTTATGGGCACAGTGGCTGTGTTTGATGGGCACAGTTGCTGCAATCGCTATTTTTTGCTGTATTTTTCAGTTGGTTTGCGCCCCCCAAAAAATTCTGAGCACCAGCCACCACTGCTCCAAACCCCTCAGCTAAACGTCTTTCTTTTCAAAACTTTTTTCTCTCTACCTCCCACCTAGCCTGCCCCTTGCAAGGCAAAGCAACTCCCAAGAAGAGTTCTTTTCCTGCTTGCAATTGATAGCACCTACAAAGTGACTTAATTACTTTTTTTTTTTTTCTCTCTTTATAAGGCAGAAGGGGGCGGGGTTTAAAAAGGGAAAAAAAAGTGTAAGAGCTGTCATGTGTGCCCTTATACTAGGGCCTCCTGCTTGCTGAGTGGAGAGAGAGAGGAGGAAAAAAAAAACTTAAAAAGTCTGGCCAGCTGCTGTTCTACATAATAACACCAAGTGCCTGGGCCAGCCCCAGTGCAAGCTGCGTCACTGTGCAGCCAGGGAGCAAAGTGGGGAGACTGGTGTGAGCCTGGTGTGCACTGGAAACAATAGATCTCCCCCAATCTCTTCTCTGCACCCGTGGAAGTGGATCCAATACTGTCAGCTAGTGAGAAGCCGTGGAGGAGGCGGCCAGCATGGAGCTGCTATGCTGTGAGTTGGAGACTGTCCGTAGGGCTCAGACTGACCCCACGCTGCTCTTTGATGATCGGGTCCTACACAACCTGCTGACCGTGGAGGAGAGATATTTGCCCCAATGTTCCTACTTCAAGTGTGTCCAGAAGGACATCCAGCCCTTCATGCGGAGGATGGTGGCCACCTGGATGCTGGAGGTTGGTGCATTTCATTTTTCAGATAGTAATAAAAAAAAAGAATAAAAGTTTGCAGTTTGACAGCCTGCTGCAGATGTATGGGAGGATTGCAATGTGTATGTGGCATGCAGGATCGATCCACATGGCGATCCCTACATACAGATCTGGGCTGTCATACACAAGGAAGGCATTCTGTGCAGAACCCCCCCCCCCCCCCTTCTCTGTGCCTGCTGGGATCAATGGCTGTGTTGTGGGGCTTGTGATCGGGGGGTGCTCCTTTGTAGGGTGTCATAGTGTGCTGGCAATCAGGAGGGTGACATGGACACGTGTTGCACAGTTTAATGAAACTCTTTGCAGCAGCAGGAAAAAAAAAAAGTTTTGTTGGCAGCGATCGGCTGGAGCTGATCGAACTTGTTGGGGGGTCCAAGGAAGGGACTAAAGGGGTGCTGGGGAAAAGAGAGGTCCCCATTTTACTTAGTCCACGTATGCACACACAGGCTTCCCCATGCATTGCCTTCTTTGTGACATGTTTCACCCCCACCAGCTCTAAACTGCTCCTGGGCACAACGTGGGAGATGTCTCAATAGATGGGGGGTCACTCCTTGCCCCCCATAAAGGAAGGGGGGTTGGGGTACACGTTAAGTGGGGGCGACTTAATTTGCTAATGTGACTTTTAACCCTTCCATTATTCCATATGTAGGTGTGCTGAGTTTCTTAGGCTTACCCTTTTTTTGGGGGGTGCAATGTATAAGATCAGCCAGATCACCCTAAAGAGTTCATTCATGCTCCTCTTTTAATTAAAGGGCCGCCGGGGGCTTTAATAAAAAATCAATACAGATTGGGTGAAGGGGGGCTGTGAGTTTGATCGGTGTAGATTGGGGTGCCTGAGATTGTGGGTGGCCCGATCCTTCAGTAGATGGCATCTGGTCTGTGAATAGCGTGCATTGCTGGTGTATGGCCGTGAGTTAATGAATCCGGCTGGTTTTGGGGTGATCTTGGATTGAACCCCTTAATTAAAAAAAGAGGGGGGCACCGCTGATTTAGTAGCAGACCCCCATGCAGCACCCCAGCCCCATCCCAACAACCCCCCCTCCTCCTCCTCCTTCCTTCCTTCCATAGCAGCCATGCTCTCCTGCAACCCTGGGACCTCCTGCCCCCCCCCCTTGCTTTCACCGAGGCTTTTACCCCCCAAAACCTGCCCCCCCAGTTCCCACAATTGTCGGTAAAGATGCAGGGGGGTCTGATCTTCCCTCCCCCGCAAAAAGCGGCCGTCTAGGCATTTTTTAAGTATTTTTAAATATTTTTTGAAAAAATGACGAAGTCAGAATTTGTCCCAATGGCTGGGGTGGAGTGTGACCTGAAATGTGTGTCTCTCTCTCTTTCGCCTTTGCCATGGAGCAAAGGGGGTCTGTGAAGGTGAAACCCAGCCTGGGCACATCATAATGTTACATGTTAGAAACTTTTATATTAAACATTTGTCTGATTTTCTGCCATATTCAATGCAATATTTAACCATGTCCCCTCCCTTTCTCTCTCCCTCTTTCCCTTTCTTGCTCTTCTTTCACCCCCCATTCCTACCACTTTCTTCTCCATATTTTGTCATTCTGACCCTTTAAAACTCACTTTCCTCCCTTATTTTGTCATGTTTCTACTGCCTTTTGTATATTTATTTTATATTCTTTTTTTACTTTCCCTGATGCCCTTTCTGTGCTTGCCTCCATGTTGTCTCCTTATACTTGTCATGTTCCTTGTCTGTCTTTTTCCACCTATTTACTTCATTTGATTACCTTTACACTTACTTTTCTGCTTTATTTTTATAAACTGTTATATGTTTGCCTTCTTGTCCTTGTACATGTTACCCCATTGCTGTTTCACCTTTGCCCATATTAACTTTATAATTTCCCTACTCATGCTTCTGCATGTTATCCTCCATCTTGCTTTTCTACCTGCATACTTTGCTATTTGGATACTTTGTCCTGTTTGTTTGTTTTTTTTCTTTAACCATTTACTTCTATATTATTCCTCTATTTTGCCTCTAATCTCCCCAATGTTTGTTCCATAACACCTTTCTATATTTCCATGTTAATGAACTTGTTTTTAACTCACATGTCTGCTCATGCTTTGCATCCTTGCTTCCATGTTGTAACTTTTTTGTTGCTTTATTATATATTTATTTTATTTATATATTATTCTGTTATTATTGTTTAACATATGGTCTTATTTGTTTATTTTCTTCAACATTTCACCTTTTCTAACCTCTATGGCTTTAAATGATATCATTATTCTTTTAACCTCTAACACAATTACCTTTTGATTCTTTCATACCACTTCTCCATATTGTTTTGTTATTATTCCATGTTTTGCTTTATCTTTCTTCTTTATTTTTGCATGCTTTTTTATACCTTGTTTTCTGTACAAATTGTTTTATGTTATCTTCTTTTCCCCTTATATTCTTGGCATGCAATTTGCCCCTTTCAATACTTTCTTTGCCTTTCTTGTACCCCCCCCTTCTCCCTCCCCATCTATACTGCCTGGCCCCCTTCTGTTCATTTTTTTTTCCATAGGTCTGCGAAGAGCAGAAGTGCGAAGAAGAAGTTTTCCCCTTGGCAATGAACTATTTGGATAGATTTTTAGCTGTGATTCCCACCAGAAAGTGCCATTTGCAGCTTCTGGGGGCGGTCTGCATGTTCCTCGCCTCCAAGCTGAAAGAGACTATCCCTTTAACCGCAGAAAAACTTTGCATATATACTGACAATTCCATCAAACCCCAAGAGCTGCTGGTAAGCAGCCCCTGTTACCTAAAATAAATATGTACAGCATTTTTTTTTTTTTGTCCTTCCATGGGAAAGGTATTTCTGGTTTAACTCCCTAGGAAACTTTCATATCATACTCAGGGTCAGCCCTTTAAGCATTATTTTTTAAAGCCTTGATTGCTTGGGATTATGATTTTTTTTCCTAAATATTCTAGCACAAAACATATGTTCATATGTCTCTTTTTTTTAGGTATGTATTTATAATAGATGATGTGTATACAGTATTTTTTTTTTATTATTATTCCTGGGGGAAAAAAGAGTGACTTTTTTACAGACATCATTTTTTTTAACATGCAAACTCTTTAAGTTCTTCCTATATACCACTTTGATATATGTGTTTATATAGATAAAACTTGAAGGTGAAAGCAGTTTTATTTCATATGGCATTGGGCTCATCTGACGCTTGTCTGGTATCTTCTGCCACCTAGTGGCAGAGACAATATGGCAGCTATCCAGAACCTAGTGGGATGTATATTAATTAATTTATGTAAGACTTCATCAAAGCATTTATTTAAAAAGAAAAATCCTTGCGCTTTGTGACATGAACAAAAGCAACCCTGCTTCTGAGCGCTCTCTAAGCTCTCCACCTAAATAATAAGCAGCCCAAGTCAAATGGTCTCTGGTTATCAGGGGCATTGTGGTTGTTTCACGTTATTGGGGGCTGCACAGAAACCTTTTTTTTTTTTTTTTTAAAGTAGACAGGCATTGTCTGCAACACTTTAAATAAGATAAGTGGATCAGCAAAGCACAGTAACTATGCAGCACTGCTAAGCATTTTTCAGTACCGGCCTATTTAATAAGCAAACAGCTATCCTCTACACAAATACAACTTATGATTTGTATGAAGAAAAAGGGACTTTCTTAACTCACACTGATGAGAAATGAGCTGGTGTGTATCTAGTATTTACTTTTTGTGGTTCGTGACTTTGACATAATAAGTGTCCACACATAGATCCAAATATTTTTAGGTTTTTACACAGGTGTGGATGTTTGAGGCATTGGGAGGATTGGAATTCTGTTTAAGTTCTAATAGCAGTAAGCAGTCAGGTGCAAACTGATATTATCAGAGTTGTCCTACAACAGATACGTTTTTTTAAATGGCTGTTATGCGATGCTGCACATCTATTGGCACTACTTTGTTAAGGCTATGTGTGTGTGTGTGTGTGTGTGTCTTCCATATTTCAGATACCTAAGACCTAGCAAGTTTTGCAGTAAATGCTTGAAACAAAAATAGCCAACTGGATATGTAGTGTGGCTGGATCTAATATTAGGCTTTATATGGATGAAGATACTTTTTTCATAAGATTTTCTTGGGTCCTGTTATCCCTTTAACTCCTAGTTATATGTAATACATGTTGCTTCCGTTATTTGCCTGATGAGTGTAATGCAGTGCTTAAAGTGTTACTAAAGCCACAACAGTAAAATCACTCTGTGTATGCTTTGAAGCATGCTTGTTATACTCACTGTGGCACCTAAGGGGTTAATCCTCCGCATTGTGTAAAAAGGGAACCTAAGGTGTTAATCCCCTGCATTGTGGGAAAAGGGTCAAAACCCTAGCTTCTCTGATCTTTCCCTTCTTCGACTGTCCCCTAATTATTTCCTGATAACACAGAGTCTATGGAGTCAGGCTGCACAAGCTCAGTTTGGTGTGTATTGCTAGAGAGTTTTTTTTTTCCGTGTGAGGATGCATGTGATCAGTACAGGGCCAATCAGCACTGTCCAGACAGAGGGCCAGGGGTCTTGTAGTCTCATTTGCATGTGATCATTACAGGGCCAATCAGCACTGTCCAGACAGAGGGCCAGGGGTCTTGTAGTCTCATTCGCATGTGATCATTACAGGGCCAATCAGCACTGTCCAGATAGAGGGCCAGGGGTCTTGTAGTCTCATTCTCAAGACAGTCAGAAAAGATCTCCTACAAGCTTTAACCAGTGCTTGGCTGGACACTGATAGAAGTCACAAGAGTACTCTAACTGCTGATGAGAAAAGGTATTTAGCAGTTTATATTTACTAAAATAATTGCATTTTCATGTTCTGTGTACTATGGGAGATCAGATATAGGCAATGCAGGGTCCTGGGTTCAGTCACACTGTAAAGTGTACTTGTCATCAGGCACAGGTAGCTAAACTGGCTGAATGCATAGCATACAAAGCCGGAACCCATGTGTACCTCCCCACAGCTCCTCAGGGGCCCCAAAATGTCACGGCATACTGTTGTGCAAATCTCAAACGAAAAGAAAGAATCCTCCCAGAGGTTACTACTAGTAATTACTAGGGGGAGGTGTGAGGGGCGGGCCATCCCTCGACTCATGCTGGTGAACAAGTCGTGATTTACATATCATTGTAACCTTGGATTTGTATAACCCATTATGCTGATGGCTATATTCATGGATGGGATGAACATCTTTGGCACATGAGGCCAGTTACACCTGTTGTATCATAATTGCTACTTACACCCGGTGACAGATGTACTTTCAAGAAGACCTCTACCGTCAACTCAAAATGGAGAAACAGGAGAAGCAGCCTTTTTGGACATAGTTCTTTTAGACAGAGATTTGCACCATGGAGGCAATGGGGTCTGATCTGAGACAGGAACTGTGGAGCATGAAATATTCATAGTGTGGGTAGGGAGAATTTTTCTAATTATACATACACTGTATTAAATGGATTATTCATTAAGGCAATGGGGGGGGATTTACTAAAACTGGAGCGCTCAGAATCTGGTGCAGCTGTGCATGGTAGCCAATCAGCTTGTTCACTTAAGCTTTAACAATAAAAACTGGAAGCTGATTGGTTTCTATGTAGCGCTGCGGCAGATTTTGCACACTCTAGTTTTAGTAAATTACCTCCAAAGAGTCATTTGTAAATAGCTTTCTTGACTTCTTAAAGAGAACTGGTCACATTTTCACTAAACCTGTGAAACACACAGCACCTAGTATGTCATCTACCTTGGGAAAGCTCAATGCTTGTGCCACCTTCGCCTGCTTTGGGCACTGTGAAGTCTTATCTGCATGTCTGCAAATTCTTCTTCTCATCTTTTTCCTGGGATGCCGAGGCCATTGGCAGTGAAGCTGCATGCATTCAACTTTACAGTTTCAAAAGGAGCATAGGACCGACGTGAAGACATGCTAATTTGCAGGTCTGTCACGACTAAAGCAAGTCTTCGCTGGAGCGTTGCACACTAGGCGCTGTGTACTTAACAGGGTAGTGAGAACACAACTGGTTCTCTTTAGGGCTCGGTCCACACTGCTGCGCTGTGAATTTGTTCCGTTTTTTTTGTCCTGTGTGAGGTGCGAATTAACACAAATCTACCGCGATTTTACCGCAAATTTCAGGAGTTGGACATAGCTGCTATTAATGTACTAGCCAATGGAATCATAAAGTAAAAAAAAAAAAAAAAAAAGGTTCCTGTGTACTTCCTGGTTTTTGTGGAGAGTAGTGTGGTGGAATTCGCACATATGTGAACCATTGAAAACGTCAGACATATGACGAAACGCGTCTGGAACGGCGTGCAGTGACGTCACCGCATTCTACGTTAGGAGGAAGGGCTCCTGTTATGCTGGCCGGCACCTGTTTTTATCTGCCTGATTTACACTGATGTTTGTAAGTAGGTTTTATACTTTTATTAAACCCGAGTTTGTACGTTACTGCGCTATGATCCGGTCTCCTTTATTACATATGGTTTGTGGAATGGCTGCTTGATACGGCTTCGCTATCTTCCTAAACTGAGGATTTCAGACCCTGTGCGGTGGCTCCATCTACCTGGGTTCATCTTGCCGTGGATTTCTTTTATTGCTGATACTTATCTGCCATCTGGTAAGCTGCAGTCCATGTGGTGGTGGTTCATACAGTCAACAAGTGCACCAGGGTATTGTCCGTCCCGATTCATATATCTGAGGCATATTTAAAATTATTGGACATTTTTTTGATATGGACTTGGTTGTTCACAATTTATGTTGGCGCAGTCTTTCTTTCTTCTGTTTACATTTGTGTTATTACACGTGACTGCAGCCTTCTAAGGTTCATTTTCTTATATAATTTTTTTTGGTTAGCGCAATTTTTCTTTTTATATATGTGAACCATTTATGCGATTCCAGAACGATTTACATTGATGTTTATGGAGACTAAATTTGCAACGCACCGCTGTAAACTCGCACAAGACCCTTTTTTTTATCGCGTCGCATTTGTAGAGGAATCACAACGCATGTATGTGAAGGACCGTCTTTGAAAACCATGACTTTATGGATGACATGCGAATTTAGAATGTTTTTGACGCATCACATTCGTTATGAACTCGCATCAGTGTGAACCGGGTCTAAAATGACCTGTTGACTAATAGGTTGGATTGACTGGCTTTGAATTCCGGAGTCATTGTCCACACTTGGTGCGCGAGTTACTGGAATCTGCACATCATCTTTGCTCTTTGAACTGCCTTAGTAAATATCACCCGACAGAGTGATAATTTTGTGCTATCTTTTGTTGTGTGCAAGAGAGCAATTTTCTGTTTACTGTGAAGTTTATTGTATATGTAACAACAGCTACTCATATATGTACAGAGTGCATTCTGACTTGTAAAATCCCCTTTTAAAGCTGTTGTCTGTTCTGGTGGACGGGGTCCCTTATGAGTACATGCACATCTGCTCATTGCAGTTTTTTTCTAGCAACCCCTGACTGATGTTCTAGAGCAGGGGTAGAAACCTTGGCCCACCAGCTGTGGTGAAACTACAAATCCCATCATGCCTCTGCCTCTAGGAGTGATTGTCAGGGTCTTGCAATGTCTCATGGGACTGGTTTCAAAACAGCTGGAGGGTCGGGGTTGCCTACCCCTGTTTTAGAGTGATCTTAATTGTTAAATATATATAATGCATATGCACATACTGTGTGTATATATATATATATATATATATATATATATATATATATATAATGTGAATGTACAAGGTGCAGCAAACCATAGCAAGCAGTTTCAGTTCTGTGCAGTCCGAGTAGTGAAAGATGAATTCTGATTGGTTGATGTGTACTACTAAGAACGTGTTTGCTTGCCATGAGCTACTATTTCTCCTACCTTAAAGGGGTTGTAAAGGTACATTTTTTTTTCCTAAATAGCTTCCTTTACCTCAGGGCCGTCCGCCTTCACTTACCTCATCCTTCGATTTTGCTATTAAATGTCCTTATTTCTTCTGAGAAATCCTCACTTCCTGTTCTTCTGTCTGTAACTCAACACTGTAATGCAAGGATTTATCCCTGGTGTGGAATGTCATGCTTGCCCCGTCCCTTGGACTACAGGAGAGTCAGGACGTCGCAGATAAAGAAAGGAGCTGTGTGTTAGTGGGCGTCCTGACTCTCCTGTAGTCCAAGGGAGGGGGCAAGCATGACACTCCACACCAGGGAGAAAGCCTTGCATTACTGTGTGTAGTTAGAGACAGAAGAACAGGAAGTGAGGATTTCTCAGAAGAAATAAGAACATTTAAATGTAAAATGGAAGGATGAGGTAAGTGAAGGAGGACTGCACTAAGGTAAAGGAAGCTATTTAGGGAAAATAATTGTACCTTTACAACCCCTTTAAGGCCTACTATGTCTGGTCTATTACTTGTCTTCATCTATTGTTGTGCTACAAGTCCCATGACAGGCCGTCATTCTAATTTTCACTATGTAGCAAAAGATGGTCAGGAAGTAAAATTGTTGTCTGGGAACAAGTGTGCAGCCAGTGAAGTATTAATACTTTTGTCTGGCATGCTTGTTCCAGGTTGAGTCACTAGTAAAAGCAGGATCAGTTTGATAGATCTGGAGCCTTCTTTTAAGCTGAGTGCACACCGTTGCTGTGCCTTAACACACACATGTTAACGTCCATATTGTATTAAGATTCATTTTAATGGGCTGCTTTAATGCAACACATGGTTGCATG
The DNA here is from genome assembly GCF_905171775.1 of Rana temporaria. Taxonomy (NCBI): domain Eukaryota; kingdom Metazoa; phylum Chordata; class Amphibia; order Anura; family Ranidae; genus Rana; species Rana temporaria. Next base: position 351,427,258 of record NC_053491.1, read on the forward strand.
TACCACAACACACATACATTAGTAAAATGCAGACGTTTAAATCCAGCCTCAAGTTTTAGAGGAAAAGTGTTGCTGTTGCCCATAGCAACCAATTGGCTGTTTGCTTTTATTTTCACACCTGCGCAAAGAAGATTGCAATTCAAATAGTAATGAAGACGTGAAAAGCGCAGTAACCTATGGCGACTCAACTGCTGCCATATCAGCTGGAAGCTGATTGGACCTCGTTTATCAGTCTGTTAAAAAAAAAAAAACATATAAGAGCCTTCCCTTTCAGTTTCCCAAGCTGCAATGGGAGTATAAATCGATATCGGGCTATTACAGATATTCCTTAAACACCGGGGTATACCGGGGCAAATTTTTTTTTATTTACAATTTTTTTGTTAAAATCAGCATTTTCTCTCTAGACATTATTGTAACCCCCCCAAAAAGTATATATATGTTCTAAAAGGAGAGACCCTGGAGAATAAAATGGTTGTAGTTGCAATTTTTTATGTTGCATAAACTTTGCACAGTTATTTATAAAACGCATATTTTCAGGCAAAAAATCCACTAAAATTAATTTCAGTGCAAGCAAACACAATATTATATCTAATTTTTGTTGGTAAAATATAAGAGATGGGGTTGCGATGAGTAAATAGATACCAAACATGTCAATTCTTAAAATTGTGCACACCAGTGGAATCCCATAAAATGATGGTACCCAAAATTAGGCCACTTTAGATCCTAGGGTCCATTCATACCAGGCGCAGTGGGACTGCGTTGGGTGGCTATTCCAGCACAGTCCGACAGCACCACCAGCGGAAAAACAAGGCAAAATGCTTTGGCTCCAGTCTGGTTGGTTCTTACTACTGTGATGGTAAGGAAGGTGTGCACAGTACACCCAGTTAAACTGTGTGACATTTCAATAAACAAAAAAAAAAAAGAGTGAACAGTGGTATTGGCACAATAACACTGCTGGCTCGGCAGGATGGCACCGCACACTAGCCGTTGCAATTCAGTGCAGCGGCTGGTGTGAATGGACCCTGAGGCCTCGTACAAAACCAGCAAGAAACTTGCTGTTTTTGTTTTTTTTGCAGAGGAAACCGGTCGTGTGTACATTTTTCGACAAGGAAACTGTTGAGGAACTCGACGAGCCAAAAAGAGAGCATGTTCTCTTTTTCCTCGACGGGAATGGAGAAAATTGGCTTGTCGAGTTTCTCGACAGCCTAACAAGGAACTCGACAAGCAAAATGATGTGTTTCGCCCGTCGAGTTCCTCGGTCGTGTGTACGAGGCCTCACAGGTTTTCAGTTTACAGTTAGCCATGAATTATGACCCTAGAATTATTGATCTCACTCCGTTTGCAACAATACCTCACATGTGATTCAATTAATGTTACATACATGTGCTCCCCTTTTGGTGACCTTTTTATATGGGGTATGTTTGAGGATGATAATCTTTTTTTTTTTTTTACTTTATTGCCATCACAAGGGAGCTAACAAGCATAGGCATGATGGCATGGGCGGGTGCCACGTCTGTTAGACCCCAATCTTTCCCCTGTCCTCTGATGACATTATTCTAGTACAGATCATGCTGGAATAGCTCCATCCTTGGCTCCACTAGCTGGGAAATGACAGCTGTGACCCCAGAAGTCACATAATACACGTTCCTTTCATGGCCATTAGTTGCAGGAGGAATCAGGGAATAGATGTTCCTCCTGCTTTAACCAGGGAAGTTGTTTCTAGTATCCTGGGCTCTCCAGTAGAATGGGAGAGTCCAGGAACCACGGCGGTTGGGGGTGGGTTGTGCGTCTCTTTGAGAGTCCTGTAAAAGTGATCGATCTAGAGCTGCCTAATCACTTTTACCTCTTAAAGCCAGGATTAAGCTCACAACTGCAGTAGCAGCAGTTAGCTTGATGTAATCACTTACACAGAAAACACCCTTGCATTGCCCCCCGCACTGCAAGGGTTTAATGCTTGTTAGGTCTAGGTGAAGAGGAATAAGCTGTACTTACCGTACCTAGTTCATTGCTTCAACAGGCTTCCTCCATGCTGTGTGACGGCCCCTCTGAAGCCACTTCTCTTCAGCACTTTGGCCTGTAGTCGTACGCTGATATCACATAATGTGGGATTAATAGCCCTGCATTGTATGTGGGACAGTGAGGGACCAACTACAGCTTGGAGTGCCACAGAGAGGAGGTGAGGTGAAGCTTGCTGGAGTGTGAAAGACTAAATCTTAAGCCTCGTACACACGACCGAGGAACTCGACGGGCGAAACACATCGTTTTCCTCGTCGAGTTCCTTGTTAGGCTGTCGAGAAACTCGACAAGCCAATTTTCTCCATTCTCGTCAAGGAAATAGAGAACTTGCTCTCTTTTTGGCTCGTCGAGTTTCTCGACAGTTTCCTTGACGAAAAATGTACACACGTCCGGTTTCCTCGGCAAAAAAATATCTCCCAGCAAGTTTCTTGCTGGTTTATGCCGAGAAACTTGGTCGTGTGTACGAGGCCTGAGACTTAGCAAGCAAGATATTTTCCTAAAATGACAGCGGCCTGCATATGTCAGTTTATTGCTTGTGTTGATGTGGACAGTCATAATCACGTTGAAGTGTTTAGATTTTGGCACAGCCATTTTTTTTTACATTTCAATTAAGCAAAGAGGTGTTGGAACCCATTTTTATTGCTTTATGTGCCCCTGCTGGGGAGAATTACCCCCTCTTTTTGTCATGGGGACCATTGTCCTTGGTACAGATGTGGTGTGATGGGAAATCCAATATTTTACAGTTGTTACAGGAACAAGGTGGTGAGGGGCAAACTTACAAGGGCCATCCCCTGCTCTATCCAAGACTTTAGAAAAAAATAGGTTTGGTGACACAGTTGCAGTCTACATATTAAGTACCATTGCCAATGCAATGAGACTTTCTGAAAGACATAGACAGTGTAAATTATATCTATACCCAAAACATTTGTAGTTTTGGATAAATCGGGGTACGATTAGTCAGGTTTTACTGCCAATGGAGGCTCTGTTGGAGAGAATCCTTTCCCTCTTGTCTCGTAAACAAAATTGTCTCCAGAACAGGAATGAGGGGAAATCTCCCAACAACAACACACAGAAGTTAAGTAGGGGAGTGCTAGCTTTTTTTTTTGCTAGCTTTTTCCCTGTTGCAGATTTTCTCAAGCTTCCTGTCTGGTAAAAGATTGTCCGTAGAACAGAAAATGAGGGGGAAACTCTAACTGAGCCCCTGAAAGCAGTAAAACCTGATGAGTTCTGTGAACATAAGCTTTCCTTCGTTTACCCAAATCTAAAGGAAAAGGTTTTTGGTGTACAAACACTTTGGGGGAGATTTACTAAAACTGGAGTGTGCAAAATCAGGTTCCAGTTTTTATTGGCAGAGCTCAACTGAAAACTCTTAAGTTAGAAGCTGATTGGCTACCATGCACAGATGCACCAGATTTTTCACTCTCCAGTTTTAGTAAATAACCCTCATTATCTACTCTGAAAGAAAGACAGTAGAGCCATGGAAGAGTTTCTGACAGACATGGGTTCTAATCTCAATGTTGGTTTTTGTTGGTGAAGGGGCCACAAATTGTAAGTAATCACTCTGAAGGCCAGTACAGCAACAGGGGACATCTGCAAAGACATTGATTTTATTCCCAATGTTGACTCTCACTGGTGAATGGGGTTACTACTTGCAAATTAGGGACTCTGAAAGCTAGTATAGCCTGGGGAGACGTGAACGGCATTGGTTCTATGTTGATTTTCGTGGGTAAAGGAGCTGCAACCTGCAGATGAAGGACACTTAAGGCCACTATAGCCATGGAAAGCCTCTCCAAAGATATGGGTTATAAAACCCATGTTGACTCTCACCGGTGAAGGGCTGAAACTCTTAGGTACACACGACCGAGTTTCTCGGCAAAAACCAGCAAGAAACTTGATGGGAGATATTTTTTTGCCGAGGAAACCGGTCGTGTGTACATTTCCGTCGAGGAAACTGTCAAGAAACTCGACGAGCCAAAAAGAGAGCATGTTCTCTATTTCCTTGACGGGAATGGAGAAAATTGGCTTGTCGAGTTCCTCGACAGCCTGACAAGGAACTCGACGAGGAAAACTATGTGTTTCGCCCGTCGAGTTCCTCGGTCGTGTGTACGAGGCTTCAGGTTAAGGACTTTGAAGGCCAGTATAACCTGGGATACTTCCTGAAAGACTTATGTTCAAATTCCAATATCATCTCTTGCTGGTGAGGGAGCTACAACCTGCAGGTTAAGTACTTTGTAGGCCAGTAAAGCCATTGGAGACTTCCAAAAAAATGCTGGATGTTATCCTAGCGTTGACTCTTTGTAAAACAAAAGTTTTGGCTTTACATAAATACATTAAAACAATTGTATTAGTCCCAAACATTTTTAGAAAATCTAGCATATGTTATCTGTCATCAGATGAATTAACTTAGTACTAATACTCAATAATGACTATTGACATGCATGTAAGTTATGACTGGATAAAAGACTCCGCTTTGTGTTGGCTTTGTTTCTAGGAATGGGAACTGGTGGTCTTAGGAAAATTGAAGTGGAACCTTGCTGCTGTGACACCACATGACTTTCTTGAACACATATTACGGAAGCTGCCTTTACCTAAAGAAAAGTTGCTTATGGTCCGAAAGCATGCACAGACCTTTATTGCACTCTGTGCCACAGGTGGGTCCCATCCCTTTATATATGGCATTGGTCTATTCAGATTTTTTTTTTTGCTACAACATAATGTATTTTCTACATATATTCTATTTCAACCCAAATGTTACTGCCGGGCATGCACAATTATTAAAAATAATAACTGCGTGTAATTTTATATGCAATTCGCAGTACCTGAATGTGATTTTTTATTGGCCTCTTGCATTCCCCTGCACGTGAAGACTAGAAATGACAGACAGAAGAACATCACAAGAGCATTTTGGTCATTGCTGCATGGCAGATGTGTTATAAGCAGGACAGAGAGTGCTTCTCTTCCATCATTGGCAAATCAAGCTGAGGCCTTATTGGCTGAGGCTTTATTCCTAAACAAGCTGAGCTTCTGCTGCAGTGGAAGTCCAGGTCCTGGTTATGTTCTGGATATGTCTGCACTGCATAGCACTGCTTGTGAAAATATCACCTTTAAAGTATATCTAAAGCAGGGGTCTCAATTTGGCGTCCCTCCAGCTGTTGAGAAACGACAAATCCTATCTTCCCTGTGCCTGTGGGTGCCTGTGGGAGTCATGCTTGTAACTGTCAGCCTTGCAATGCCTCATGGGACTTGTAGTTTTGCAACAGCTGGAGGGGGCGGCCAGTTTGAGACCCCTGAACTAAAGGAATCTGTATGTAATTTGTGAGATTTCCCTTTACTTCCTGTCCTGTATACTCAACAGGAAGTGTGAGGATATCTTTCCATTGTGAGGGAATGTTATGGGAACAAGTGTCACCACTGGATGGTTTGCCCTCTATTCCTGTTCTGATGGCAACGCAAAATTTAAAGATTTCGCTTAATTTCCAGTGACACTGGTGATAAGAACTATTGGGGTAAATCTCCCTAACAAGGACAAAGATAGCAATACAAAAAACTGTCAAGCCCTTTATACACGGCCGGGAAACCCGTCAGGAAAAAAACGTTGGTTTTCCTGACGGGATTCCTGGCAAGCTTGCCGTGCATACAGACGGGCATTCAAAAGAACCTCCGTTTTTTTGAACGGCAAGAACGCGGTGACGTCATCGTCACATTCGATGTCATCGCCGCCATCTTGCTACAGCCCACACTAAACTTGTATGCTACTGCGCATGCGTCAAACTCTTATCGAGCATGCACGGGTTTCCAATGGAACAGGTAAGCATACAGATGGAAACAGCAGGAAACACTGCCGGGAATCCCGAAGGGGAAAATAGAGAGCGAGTTTTCTATTTTCCCTGGGCAGTTTTCCTGTCGGGAAAACTGCTAGGGAGCATACACACAGCCGGGATTCCCAGTCAAATGCTCTCCTGGCAGTTTTCCTGCCGGGAAAAACGGTCATGTATACGAGGCTTTAGATGTTCTACCCCCTTACCACTCTATCCAAAGAATGTTTTTTTTTTGTTGCCTTAAATTATACTCTAAAGGGAATCATTTAGTGTTAAGCTGGCCAAACATTATACAATTTTGTTTTTTAACCACTTAAGGACCGCCTAACGCCGATATACATGGGCAGAATGGCACGGCTGGGCACAGGCACGTACAGGTACGTTGCCCTTTAAGAGTCCAGCCGTGGGTCATGCTCGCGCCCCTGCCGGCATGCTCGCGACCCAGTCCGAAGCTCTGTGACCGCGCCCATGGGACCTGATCGCCGCCGGTGTCCCGCGTTTGGGTCACAGGAGCTGAAGAACGGGGAGAGCTGTAAACACACCTTCCCCGTTCTTCTCTGTGCCAGTGTCACTGATCGTCTGTTCCCTGTTATAGGGAATGACGATCAGTGACGTCACACGTCCAGCCACGCCCCCCTACAGTAAGAATCACACTTAACCTCTTAGCGCCCCCTAGTGGCTAACCTCTTCACTGCCATTGTAATTTTCACAGTAATCAGTGCATTTTTATAGCACCTTTCGCTGTGAAAATGACAACGGTCCCAAAAATTTGTCAAAAGTGTCCGATGTGTCCGCCATAATGACCAGCATATTGGTCCGGGTCTTAAGTGGTTAATTTCCTTGAGATTTATCTTCAACTATGTAGGAATGCTTACAAACAGAAAGTGTTTAGGTTTGACCATCTATAGGAAAATATATAGGACAATTGTACAATAAGATTGTATAATGTATGACCAAACTCGTGTATTTCTAATACGCATCTTTGAGTTTTTGTAGTAATGTCACCTGGGAGTAATTTTTCTATGTTCACTGCTGGATAATTCATGACTGCATTTCATTTACAAACTTGCAGATTATATCTCTATTGGCTATCTGTATAATATGGAATGTGGTCAGCATTCCTGCTAAAAAACTGACAAGATAAGATCAATTAGACATACAGATGGACTGTAGTTTCTTTACCAGACTGACCCTACCCAAATTACATTTATACGCAAAGCATAGGTATGGTGTCATATTTGTTGAGTCATACTATTCATCATAACGCAGAACCTGCATATTGAGCAAATAAGTCTGACTACATATGTGGCTATAATTACAATTCAGTAATGAGAGCAAGGTTTTTAAAAGACACATTGGTGAGATGATATGCAAAAAGCTTATCCCTGCATCATAAATGTTTGTAACATTGTTGCATAGCCAAAATGAAGCACACGAACACTGCGGCCGACAAATGTCTTCTTTAATCTGTGATCCTGTTGGCTGCATGGTTACATAGGAATATAATGAAGCCGTTTATGTAAACCCTTGCAAAGATATTCTCTTATTTTCTTCTTTCTGGTTTGTTAAATGTACCACTGAAAGTGTTCTATCTGTTTGATGAGTGCATTAATACCCGTTGATCCTGCTCGAAATCCAGTGAGCTTGCAAGTTTCTGTGCACTCTGCTGGTGCATAACGGAAATCCCAAGCAATGTTGTTCTCACTTCACCTCTGTGAACTACAGAACATTTTCCCCTACAGTACGGTGATGGAGTGAGGGGGAGTCATTCAGGAAATCAGGAGCAAACGGCCCAGGATAGCATTCCTTAAGCCCTGGTTCACACTGCTGCGATTTGACATGTTAAATCGGTGGCATTTGCCGGTGTTCTGATGAGAAATGCCACCTGTCGAATAATGGCCGCCCTGAGCTTCTGAATATCGTAATTTAAGATCAGCTGTAGATGGCGCCTGCGCATAATAGCCGACACTGTGCCACACGCTCCTGATGCTCGTGCGAGTCTGAAAGGGACGGATTTAACAGACTTCCAGATAAAAACCTGCCTAAATAAAAAGTCCTTTCCGTCCCCTTGCTTCGAGTGACATACATTACCTCTCACAATGAACTGTGGATCACCCCCCATATTATGATAAACGTCCAGGAATGTGCATGTGTCCAAGCTAGTGCACGAGATATGTAAAAATCCCTGTCACTCAAAGCAAGGGGACGGAAAGGACTTTTAGGTTTTTATCTGGAAGTCTGTTAATTTTCACTGAACAATAAAAGAGGATTGCTCAGAGCTGGATTAACTCTGTGTGGCAAGACTGGGCACAGATGATAGGAAATCTTATTCTCTACATTGTGACATCCACGTTAACAATCCTTTCTTAATATTTTTAACTCAGAGGAACCCTCAAAACAACTTTCAGGTCTCAGGGTAACCCTGCTGATAAATACCGTATCTACAGCATTATTGTTAACGGTAAGTTGAGCTATAAGCATAACTTAGGCCCCGTACACACGTCCGAGAAACTCGACGGGCAAAACACATTGTTTTGCTCGTCGAGTTCCCTGTGAAGCCGCCGAAATTTCCTATTGAACAACGAGGAAATAAAGAACATGTTCTCTATTTGGCCCGACGAGATCCTCGTCGGTTTCCTCGGCCAAAAGTGTACACACGACCGGGTTTCTTGGCAGAATACCGCTCCGATCGAGTTTCTGGCTGAATTCTGCCGAGAAACTCGGTCGTGTGTACGGGGCCTAAAAGAATTAGGAATATAGCATTCTAGGCATATTTGACACCCAGTCTGCTCTGTACAGTAAAATTGTTTTCATCAGTAATAAAAATGGCGATCACTGGGAGGAATGCCATTATACATTGGTGGTCAGTGAGGAGAATTCATCATACATTAATGGTCAGTTGAGCGAATGTTCCTTACATTGGTGGCCAGTGTGGAGAGTGTCCCTTGACTAAGGAGTTCAGCAGGGAGAAAAAAAATTCCCTAAATTGGTGGTCGGTTAGAAAATGTCAGTATTCCTTTGACTGACACCAACAATGGGGCATAATTCCTTCCACTGAAAACAATAATGGAGCACTAATCCTCCCACTGACGCCAACTATTTCTCCCCCTAATACCAAAGGTCGGGCATTGTTTACTCCCACTGGGCACAGTCCGGCCTTCCTAAAGTCTGAAGGACATAAAAAGTGTCCCTTTTTTTAGAAAGTTTGGAGACCCCTGGCCCATACAATGGTGGTCACGTCCCTTACATAAGGGGTCAGCAGGGAGAATGTTCCTCGCATGTAGGGTCAGTGGGAAATATGCCCTGTTCATTGGTGGTCAGTGGGAAGAATGTCTCTTATGTAAAGGGTCAGTTGGGATATTCTCCTCACATTTGTGGCCAGCTGGGTAAGATTGCTTCGTAGGGTTGTGGTCAGTTGGAAGAATGCATCTTACTTTGGTGGTTGGGAAAAATGCTTCTTACATTGCTTTTTGGTGAAAAGAATGACCTTACATTGGTGGTCAGTGGAAAGAATGCTCCTTATATTCGTGGTCAGTGGGATGAATGCCCCCTTAAAGATTGCTAAAAACTTTAAGTATTAAAGTGTGGTTGCATGTGTTAGTGATCACTCACATAAAAAGCAAACATTTTGTGATCACAGAAGATTCATTGCTACTACATGCTACTTATGTAATTTACATTAAATGGAGCCATTTTTTTAATTTGTTTATCAATCACTACATTAGCAATTCAATTGTTTTTAAATCTACACATTAAAACATAATATAATGCAGCTAACCAGTTCATAAATTTGGTTGCTACATTTGTTTCCTCTATTCAGCATAAGTATAATTTCTGCAACCCCAGAAAAAACTGTTGATCTTGCAAGTATTCCTTGTACCTTCCTATGCACTAAATTCATAGCTCAAACAATGGTCTAAATCAGGGGCTTCCAAATGTTCTAAACAAAGGGCCATTTTTCTGTCGTGCAGACTTAAAGGGGCCGGACTGTGGCCATTGGGAGTAGAAAAGGTCCCAACGTCAGTGGGATGCAAGAATACCTCATCTTTGGGGTCAGTGGGATGAATAGTGCTCCATCGTTGGTGTCAGTGGGGGGAATTGTGCCCCATTGTTTGTGCCATTGGGAAAAATTGTGCCCCATCATCGGTGTCATTGGGAGGAATTGTGCCACGTCTTTGGTGTCATTGGAAGGACTTGTTCCTCATCATTGTTGCCATTGGGAGGAGTTGTGCCTCATCGTTGGTGTCATTGGGAGGAATTGTGCCCCATCTTTGCTGTCATTGGGAGGAATTGTGTACCATAGTTGGTGTTATTGGGAGGATTTCTGTCTCATTATTGGGGGGAATTAAGCCCCATTGTTGTTATCAGTGGATAGAAATGTCCCCAAGGGACAGATAAAAGCTAGCAACGAGCCACATCTGGCCTCCGGGCTGCAGTTTGGAGACGACTGGTCTAAATCAAGACGGCAGCCTTGGGTGAAAACACTGCTTCTCTATAGATACAGTACACAGCAAGTCAGCATTTTCACCCTAGGATAGAATGTGTGCTACTGGCAGAATCACCACGTGACAATAAAGGGGGGAAAAATCTGAAAGCTAAAATGAATGCAGCCACTACATCTGGTGAGTGAACTGGTGAGCTGCAATATATTACATTTTGCTTGTGGGTTTGGAGACAATTTATACACTAGTGATTATATTAGCATGACTGAGCTACTTATATTAGCCCATGTAGCTCTAGCCTGTTTGATTTGGAGGAACTGCTTCATGCTGCCTGCAGCAGAATGATGACATCAAAAACCCTCAAGAACTATTTTTTTAAGTGAAAAGTAGAGCTTTTTTAAATTATAACATTGCAAGGTGCACTTAAACTGCAGAAATACAGTTTTTTTTCCCCTTTAATCTATAGTTTTATGTAGATAGTGGTTTGCCTTTTTATGGTAAGCCAGTAGAGCTCATGAAAAGGCGCTGCAATTGCCACGAGACTGTAAAGACGCATTGATGTATATGTAAGTGCAGGATGAATGTTACACTTTGGTTAAAGTCAAAGTCTAAATATGAACACTTGCTGTCTTAAGTTCAGAGAAACACAGACCACATTTACATGTCTGCAGGCCATAGTGAGCATGTTCTACCACACAGTCCCTCAAAATGTTACACATCTAGATCAACAGAATAAGAAAATGCTCTATTTTAGGTACTCTATTTCCAGGTGAGCCTAACTTTCTAAGAAAGCCCATCCAATCCAATAACTGGAATTTGGACTCTATTTTTCAAAACAGTTATTTTTACTGCTGCTGTCTATTTATAATAGTAAAAACAGCATAAATCTTCCATTTATCTACATTAAGGGTGGTGTGTTTGCAAAATGCATGCCCTAACGTAGCTCTGTGCATTCATGTATTGGTGATATGCTTATGATTTTTATATAATATATATTGTGCAATTTTTCAATTTATCCTAATCTGTAAAGATTAATTCCAAGCCAAAAAGTAGTGAGAAAAAAATCTTCCCAGATTACTAATCAACAATGATTATCTTTAGGACCCCCTCACACTTTTCCAATGCATTGCGAGCAGCTAGGGGGGGGGGGGTGATCCACAGTGCTGTAAAAGTGATCCGGTGGCTGTAAAGCTGCTCAGGTCACTTTTACCTAAAAGCCAATTGTTGGTTGAAAACAATACCAGAACCATGGCTTGTAGCTGCCTCTGTTGACACATTATTGAAATAGCGGCCGTCAAACCAAAAAGGTGAATGTCCAAAGATGTAGTTGAGTACATAATTACAATTACAGACCTAAGAGCCGGTTCACACAGGGGCGGCACGACTTCGGGGGCGACTCGGCAAGGCGTCCTGAAGACGACTTCAGAGGCGACTTGCAAAATGACTTATGTATAGAAGTCAATGCAAGTCGCCCCAAGTCGCCCCCAAAGTCGTACAAGAACCTTTTTCTAAGTCGGAGCGACTTGCGTCGCTCCTATTAGAACGGCTCTATTGAATAGAATGGGACACGACTTGTCTGGAGGCTGAGTTGCCTGACGAGTCGCCCCAGTGTGAACTGGCTCTAAAGGAGGGTTTATTTTAAGTTATACATATATGTATTTGATAATAGCGTCTTCTGAGTCCTTATCCCATTTTAGACCCTGAAGAAGAGGGAATTTGTTGCTCTTAAAACTTGTCAGGTATTTTTGATTGATTGAAATATGAATAAATAAAGGTATGTTTGGACTTTTTTACATTTTGGTTGGCATACATATATATATATATATATATATATATATATATATATATATATATATATATATATATTTTTTTTTTTTTTTTTGAGTCACTTCCAAGTACTCATTGAGAGAGGTCTGTTTCTTTCAGAGCTGCCTTACCAAAGCCAGAGAGCCTACATTCTGGCATTTAAACTGTTAGCACAAGTATTGTAATTCCAGTGGCTCTTAAGGCTGCATTCACACCTAAAGCCTCGTACACACGATCAGATATCTGATGGAATCTAATCCGATGGATTTTTTCGTCGGATATCCGGTGAAGCTGACTTTCATCAGTCTTGCCTACACACCATCAGTCAAAAATCCAACCGTGCCAAAACGCAGTGACGTAAAACACGTGCTGAAAAAAATGAAGTTCAATGCTTCTGAGCATGCGTCGACTTGATTCTGAGCATGCATGGATTTTTGACCGATGGACTTCCACACAGACGATCGTTTTTTTCTATCTTTTTTTTTTTCCATAGGAAAAATTTAAAACATGTTCTATTTTTTTTCACCGATGGAAAACAAACCGATGGGGCCCACACACGATCGGTTTGTCCGATGAAAACAGTCCATCGGTCTGTTTTCATCGGACAAACCTATCCTGTGTACAGGGCTTAAGAGATTTCAGCTCAGCTCAGAAGTTCCAAAACCCCCAACAAGCAAAATCCCATTCATTTTAATGGCACCTTTTCACATAGGAGGGTTTTGTTGCTTGAAGCTCAAAAAAGTACATGAGCTTCTTTTTTGACAAATTACTGTGTTTTTGGCCTCACAAGCTTCAATAGACACGCCTGATTTTAGCAGAAAAGCGCTTGTAAAATGCCAGAAAAACACACAAATAGCATCTCTCCAACCCTAATTTCCTCTCCCTCTCCTCCTCCTAGTGCTTAAATTGGTTAAACAGAAATGCCTGAAGCTGTGAAAACACTTGTAATAGACTTCAAAAGCGCTTTGAAAAAGCTGCAAAAAAAACAAAAAAAAAAAGCCCAGAAAAACGCCTGTAAATGATACACTCAGGCCTCGTACACACGACCGAGTTTCTCGGCAAAAACCAACAAGAAACTTGCTGGGAGATATTTTTTTGCCGAGGAAACCGGTCGTGTGTACATTTTCGTCGAGGAAACTGTCGAGAAACTCGACGAGCCAAAAAGAGAGCATGTTCTCTATTTCGACGGGAATGGAGAAACTTGCCTTGTCAAGTCCCTCGACAGCCTGAAGCCTCGTACACACGGTCGAGGAACTCGACGTGCCAAACACATCGAGTTCCTCGGCCAGTTCAGCCCTGAAGCCGCCGAGGAGCTCGGCGGGCCGAGAGCTCCCATAGAACAACGAGGAAATAGAGAACATGTTCTCTATTTCCTCGCCGAGGTCCTCGTCGGCTTCCTCGGCCGAAAGTGTACACACGGCCGGGTTTCTCGGCAGAATTCGGCCAGAAACTCGGTCGGAAGCTGAATTCTGCCGAGGAAACTGGTCGTGTGTACGGGGCCTGACAAGGAACTCGACGAGGAAAACGATGTGTTTCGCCCGTCGAGTTCCTCGGCCGTGTGTACGAGGCTTCAGGTGTGAATGCAGCCTTAATGTGTTTCTGCATTGACAGTGGAATAGGGATAGAGGTGAATTGGTGACAACTGTCTAATGTGCTCTGTACACACGATCGGTTCGTCTGATGAAAACGGTCCGATGGACCGTTTTCATCGGACGAACCGGTCGTGTGTGGGCCCCATCGTTTTTTTTCCCTATCGGTGAAAAAAAATAGAACCTGTTTTAAAATTTTCTGATGGTTAAAAAAACGATAGAAAAAAACAATTGTCTGTGGGGAAATCCATCGGTCAAAAATCCACGCATGCACTTGAACTTAATTTTTCTCTGCACGTCGTTGTGTTTTACGTCACCGCGTTGGACAGGATCAGATTTTTAACTGATGGTGTGTAGGCAAGACTGATGAAAGTCAGCTTCATCGGATATCCGATGAAAAAATCCATTGGTCCGTTTTCATCGGATGGAACCGATCGTGTGTACGTGGCATAAGAGATTTATCTTACTTTGGAAAGATCTTTTCTCACTTCCTGTTTTGTCTTAAGACTGGATTTTAAGGATAATCTCCCCTATGGTACACGCAGAAACAGATACATAACTGTCCAAAAAAATCAGAAATATAACTGAAATATAACATATGCTTAATTTCTGTGTATGGCCATTCTAAAGGGTTTCCCTCAATCGCTGTGTATTCTTTGTGATTGTTAAACTGTATAAATGTGCTTGCCATTCCTATATCAGCTGATTTACTGTCAACAAACTGTTTTTTTCCACGTATGACTTTCGTGGTTTCATAAAAACAAATATGGACTGGGAGGTTTGTCTTCTACTAGGAAATTTGCCCACTGGAAATGAGTATAGCCTTCCAGGAGAATATCTCCTGACAAGGCCTCTATTAAGGTAACATTATAGACACTCATAGCATTAACCGCTTCAGTGCCCGTGTGACATCCAGTCACGTCACTTGGGCCAATGGTCTGGAGAGCCCCTTGATGTTTATTGAATGCGATCAGTGTGTTGCTTGAACACTTGAAGGGATTCTCTGTAGATGCTGAAAGGGTCTTCTCTTTTAAGAAAAACTTGCTAACATTTTGCCCATGTTGGGTCCTGTTTTCAGTAGAGAAGCCAGCAATGACAAGGCAAAGATGGATTGAATTAAGCTAGGTTGCAGCCCTGTCCTTCCTTCATCAGCACATTTTAAAAACAAGGGGTAAAAATGGAGACAGAACCGTGAAGGACAGTTTGTTTTTTTGTTTTACGTAGAAATGCATTCTGTGTCCTCTGGGCCTAACATAAATAGAAGTCAAAAGCGTAGCATACTCTGCTTTATCCTTATCTCTTTCTGTTGTCATTTTATGGCAGGCTCAGTAGATAATGGATAAGGCAGATAATGTGTTGCATAGCGAGCAGAAGTTATATTTTAGCAAACTGTCATCCTCTACATGTAATATCTGTAGGCTGGTGCTTCATTCGTTGTAAGCGCAATAGATTTTTCTTTAAAGCAACTCTAATGTTAAAAAAATAAAATAAAATAATAAGTGTAAAAAAGACTCTGAAGTTTGCTGCCTGGCAGAACTACATCGGCTTCAGCATCCAATGTGTTTCCAATGCTTGTGTCCCCTGCTGCAGGCTGTGGTCCACCCACCCGTCGCATCAGCAGCTCTGCAGGAAAACAGTAGATCCTTCGATTTTGCTTTTAAATGTCCTTATTTCTTCTGATAAATCCTCACTTCCTGTTCTTCTGTATGTAACTCCACACAGTTATGCAAGGCTTTCTCCCTGGTGTGGAGTGTCATGCTCGCCCCTTCCCTTGGACTACAGTAGAGTCAGGACGCTCTCTACGTTGCAGATAGAGAAAGAGCTGTGTGTTAGTGGGCGTCCTGACTCTCCTGTAGTTCAAGGGAGGGGGCGAGCACAACACTCCACACCAGGGAGAAAGTCTTGCATTACTGTGTGGAGTTACAGACAGAAGAACAGGAAGTGAGGATTTATCAGAAGAAATAAGGACATTTAAAAGCAAAATCGATGGATGAGGTAAGTGAAGGAGGACTGCACTAAGGTGAAGGAAGCTATTTAAGAAAACAAATTGTACCTTTAAAACCCCTTTAAGCAGATCAGTAATGGGTCAAAAACAGGTCAAATTCAGAAAAATCTCAGAGGCATCTTAAAGCCCATTGTCACAGGCAATAAGTGCCCCCATATCAACCCCCCCCCTCCCCTTACTCTCACCTCACTGGCTGCTGTGACATGGCTCCCGCTGGTGTATCTAAGCCAATGAGGAGAGAGAGACCCATGAGTGCCACGGCTCTCATGCACATCACTGTATCAAGATGGGGCTTGAGACCCAGTTGTCCTCTGCAACATTACTCTTCCTCACCTACTGTTAGAGCCGGTTCACACTGACGCAGGAAGACTTGACGAGCGACTCGGCAAGGCGATCTGCCCACGACTTCAGAGGCAACTTGAAAAATGACTTCTGTATTGAAGTCAATGGAAGTCGCCCTGAAGTTGTCCTAAAGTAGTACAGGAACCTTTTTCTAAGTCGGAGCGAGTTGAGTCGCTCCTATTAGAATGGTTTCATAGTACAGAACGGAGCGCGACATGTCAGGCGGCTAAGTCGCCTGATGAGTCGCGTCTGTGTGAACCGGCTCTTAGATGTCTACAGCATAAAGTCTAATTATTCTGTAGTCCAAGATAAGAATTAGGAGAGCTAGAATAAACAGGAAGTGTGCAGAGTACACAGGACAGCTCTAAATTGCTGACAAGATCAGCAGTTTTTTGCACTTCTCAAACAGATATAACAAAATGCTTCCAATGGTACAATAAACAGACCAAAACAAGTAAATAGGAGAAGCTCTTTTTTAGCGTTTACATACATTTCCAGGTTTTATTTACATGCAGGGGTATAGCTGTCTCCATTATCTTCGTAAGAGAGACCAGACTACCTTATATGCATGTGAGTATTATGTGGCAGTAGTGTTGGCGTCTGGGTTGATCGGTGTCTCTGTGGACAATATTTGGGCCTGGATTTGTAAGAAATGTTTTTGGTAGCGAGAGGCTGGCCACATTTTTTTTTCTTAGGTAAGCCTTTAGGGAACAAAATGTAATTGCATCTCCATCCCAAACGTTATCTTTGTAGAGCGTAAGAAAGGTTAGATCCACTGTCAGCTTTTTATTGGTGTCTGTGGCCATTCCATTAACAGGATATGTATGTTACAGCTTTGCCCTTCATAGCCAAGAAGCGAGGAGACATTTCCCCAACTGGGTAAAAAAATCTGACAGAGGTTTTAACACTTCCCTGCTCTATCCAGGACAAAAACAAAAAAAAGTTTTGGCTAGAATCCCATATTTAAAGGGTAACTCCACTTTTTGGTGAGATACTCCCAACAGGAAATCACATCTAAAGGGGTGCAGGCCCAGCAGCTTTCCTCATAAGAGGCCTGCAGGTGCAGCAGCTGGTTGATAATTAAGAAACCACTCCTATTAGATTACCTTACCACACAGAGACAGACGAACACACAAGGATTTATTAATAATAACAAAAGGTAGGAATCTGCAACAAAGTTTGTTTAAATCCCTGCAATATACACAGATCACCCAGAGGGGAATTTTTTTCTCTCAACAACAGTGGAGTTATGCCTCGTACACACGGCCGTTTTCCTCGGCAAAAACCATCAAGAAAAATTCTGGCAGAGCTTTTTTGCCGAGGAAAACGGTTGTGTGTATGTTTTTCGTCGAGAAAACTGTCGTGGATCGCGACGAGAAAAAAAGAGAATATGCTCTCATTTTTATCGTCGGGGGTGTCTCAATTTTTTCGTTGTGGTTCTCGTCGGGCAGGTTTACGATGAGAAACACGTTCGTGTGTTTGCCTTAGAAACCCGCGCATGCTCAGAATAAAGTAAGAGACGGGAGCGCACCTTCGGTAAAAGTAGCGTTCGTAATGAAAATAGCACATTTGTCACGCTGTAACAGACTGAAAAGCGCGAATCGTCTCTCACCAAACTTTTACTTAACACGCAGTAACATGAGATTAGCAAAAGCAGCCCCAAGGGTTGTGCCATAGGAACCTAACTTCCCCTTTATAGTGCCGTCGTACGTGTTGTACGTCACCGCGTTAGAGAACGACGAGATTTTGTCTCGACAGTGTGTATGCAAGGAAAGCTTGACAAGAATCTCGTCAAGCTTGACAAGAACCTTGTCGAGGAAAACAACGTTTCTTTTACGATGAGATTCTCGGGCGTGTGTACAAGGCATTACTCTTTAAAGTGGTTGTAAACCCTATTTTACAACCTTATGCTACAGGTAAGCCTATATTAAGGATTACCTGTAGCCAACAAGGATATCTCCTAAACCTGCACGGTTTGTACCTATGTGCCGTTGCTGCAGTCTCCGTGCTGTCACCGGCGGCTCCCGTGCGCATGCACGGGAGTGACGTCATTGCAGCTCCAGCCAATCACAGTGCCAGAGCCGCGATACCCGGACAACATGTCGGAGGCCAGAGGGGGATAGGAGGACCGCTGCTGGGGCTTCGATTGGAGGTAAGTAATACATAATGCATACTAGCTCATTATGCCCTTGTCTTGCAGGGTTTTTTTTCTAGTTTTTTTAAGAGGGTTTACTTCCTCTTTAAGGAAGGATTCCAAGTGTGACTTTTTTTTTTTTAATAGTTACATCGCTCCTGCTTGGACCAGTGTCACTATGCATATACCATACCTATGTGATCCCTCTGGAAGCTGGAAATCATTGTAAATCATTCTCTGAATGGTGCCCATGCCAAGCAGCTGACCTGCTATGTCATGTTTGTCTAATTCCCAGTGTTTAGTTTTCAGGGTGGCTATGTTGCTTCTCCATAGATACTGTGGAGAAGTGAGTGTTGTCACCCAAGGACAGGAAGTGTGTTGCTGGGCAGATTACCAGGTGAAAAAAAGGAACATGCCTAAACTGATGCAACCACCGCATCTAAGGACTGCAGTCTATATTATTTCTGTTTTTGTGTTTAGATTTGGGCTTGAGGAGGGCACAACAGGTCCTCAAAATCTGCTGCACAGGTATTGTGAAGTATTCTGTAGCAGCTCAGATATTACAATATTACTGCACTAAAGGCACAATACTGTGCCCTTAGCCAAGAACAGAGAATGGGTAATCTGGGGATCATGACTCATCAGTTCATGTTTTTTTAACCACTGGGTTCTTTTTGCTATAGCTAAATGTGAAATGATAAATAGTTCTTGCATGAAACAAGCATGCATCATAAAAAGGATGTCATATACTGTAGCACTCGTAAAGGTCAACCCACACACAACATGCGGGGAGGTTTTTAATAACACTCAGCACTGTATACAGATACGCCGAAGTCCAAGTCTCTATGCAAACACTTTACATCAATTATAAAAAGTGTCCTTGTTGCCCAAAGCAACCAGTTGGTGTTTCACAGCAGTGGTTGCCATGGGCAGCAAATATGTATTTAATGCATACAGCTTGTTGTTTTCATTTGTTAAAGTTGCAAAAAAAAAAACAGTGCCCAGCCAGGGCTTTCCAACAGAAAGTCAGCCGTTCCTTCACAAATACCTCTCCCCATAATTACTGTTTTTAACACAGCAGTTTTAAGCCTCATACACACGATTAGATTTTCTGCGGACAAAGCGTAGGACTTTTGTTAGTTTTTTGCCAACTGTGTCCCACTGGGGAGGTTTCCCTTCACTTCCTGCCCCATAGCCACAACAGGAAGTGACTGGAAATTCCTTCAAATAGAAGGAAGTTCTTAGTAGTCGCCAGGGTCACCAGTAGGACTTTTGTCCGAAGGGCGTTGGCCAGGAACTTGTATTGCATACAAACGGCAAATAATTGTCAGCCACCAAACACAAAACGACGTGTTTTTCAGCTCTTTAGCGCCACCCTTTGGGCAACTTCTGCTAATGTTGTGTTATGGTGAGCATTGCTTCTGAGCATGCGTGTTTGTACTTTGGAGTTTTGTCCGAAATAATCCGACAACACACATTTGTTGGTGGACAATTTTAAAGCATGCTATCCCACATTTGTCCGCGGAAAATCCAACAACAATTGTCCGATGGAGCGTACAAACGGTCAGATTTTCCAACAACCGCCTGTCATCACACAATTCTCGTTGGATAATCTGATCGTGTGTATGGGCCTTTAAAGTGTATGTAAATCTCAACAAGCAAAGTTTTGTGTTTTTGTCCTCTTGTGGGATTTTTAAAGGCAGAGGCCCGGATTCACATACATCGGCGCATATTTATGCCGCCGTAGCGTATCTCTTTTACGCTACGCCGGCGCAGCGCACAGATGCAAGCACTGGATTCACAAAGCACTCGCTCCCACTTGCTGTTAAAGATACGCTGGGTTTCCTCGGCGTAAGCCAGCGTAGGTGGAAGTGGGCGTGAGCCATGCTAATGAGGCGTGACCCCATGCAAATGATGGGCCAAGCATCATAGAAGTACTTAAAATGAAAGGCGCATGCGCCGTCCTGTGGCCACATCCCTGTGCGCATGCTCAGAATCACGTCGGAACTACTCCCTAAGATACGACGGATCACTGCCTACGATGTGAACGTAACCTACACCTAGTCATATTCACGTACTACGTAAACGACAAAAGATACGACGGCTTGTGTTTCCTGGTCTATACCTTTGCATGAGTTGCGCCTCCTATATGGGGAATAACTTTACGCCGGACGTACGACTTAGCAAACCGCGTATATTATGCGCCGTGCGCAACTACGTTCGTGAATCGGCCTTATTTGCATATGTGCATAGAAAATCAATGGGAGCGGCAAATGCGCCCACGATACGACGGCGTAGGAAAGTTACGTCGGTCGGATGAAGCCTATTTTCAGGCGTATAGATACAACGGCGCATACTTACACTTACGCTGTGTATCTGGAGATACGTCGGCGTAAGTGCTTTGTAAATCCGGGCCAGAGAGTCTAAGTAGATCAATAATTATATAAAAAATTATATTTATTAAAATAATGTTAAAAAATTGTGATAATTGAATAAAAATGGATGCAAATTGTACACAACATATGATATTGAGACAGCAACAATGGTTACAGTAATGCAGAAAATACCACTTAATTCCGTCCTGCTATATGAAACAGGACAGGGAGGTGCCCGACGCGTTTCGAGGTTACACAAAGATGATAAACCTCTTCTTCGGGAGTAGTGGTAAATCCCAGCAAGGAACTCCTTTTGCTGTATGTAGTTCAGCACAGTGGCTAAGTGGTTTGCATTTCTGCCTAGCAGCACTAGTGCCATCAGTTCAAATCCCAACCATGGCTCTACCTACCTGGAGTTTGAGCAGAGAGGTAGGTGTTCTGTAAAGTATAAGTGATGGAAATTTTTTCTTTTAGTTTTAGATCAATTTGAAATTTAGAACACCTGCCATCTTTTTATTGCTGTTATTATCCCCATTAGGGAGATTCACTCTCACCATTTCGTCCTGGTGACATTGTGGGCACCATGGACAGGTAAGTGTCCATAAATTAACTGCTTGCCGACCAGCCGCCACAGATTTACGGCGGCAGGTCGGCTCTGCTGGGCGAGATCACGTAGATCTACGTCATCTCTCCCAGCAGCCAATAGGGGCGCCCCCGCTCGCTCCTGACTCCCGCGCGCATGCCCGGCGGTCGCGATCACCGCCGGGCACCCGCGATCACTCATTACAGAGTGAGAACCGGGAGCTGTGTGTGTAAACACACAGCTCCCCGTCCTGTCAGGGGAGAAATGCCTGATCTTCTGTTCATACAATGTATGAACAGTGATCAGTCATTTCCCCTAGTGAGTCCAACCCCCTACAGTTAGAACACACCCAGGGAACATACTTAACCCCTTCCCCGCCCCCTAGTGTTAACCCCTTCCCTGCCAATGGCATTTTTATAGTAATCAATGCATTTTTATAGCACTGATCGCTATAAAAATGCCAATGGTCCCAAAAATGTGTCAAAAGTGTCCGAAGTGTCCGCCATAATGTCGCAGTACCGAAAAAAAAATCGCTGATCGCCGCCATTACTAGTAAAAAAACAATATTAATAAAAATGCCATAAAACTACCCCCTATTTTGTAAACGCTATAACTTTTGCGCAAACCAATCAATAAACGCTTATTGCGATTTTTTTTTACAAAAAATATGTAGAAGAATAAGTATCGGCCTAAACTGAGGAAAGAAATTGTTTTTTTTATATATTTTTGGGGGATATTTATTATGGTAAAAAAGTAAAAAATATTATTTTATTTTCAAAATTGTCGCTCTATTTTTGTTTATAGAGCAAAAACTAAAAAGCTCTATTTGTGGGGAAAAAAGGACGCCAATTTTGTTTGGAAGCCACGTCGCACGACCGCGCAATTGTCAGTTAAAGCGACGCAGTGCCGAATCGCAAAAGGTGCTCTGGTCTTTGACCAGCAAAATGGTCCGGGGCTTAAGTGGTTAAAAGTCAGCAGCTGCTGTATTTGTAGATGCTGGCTTTTAATATTTTTTGTGGGACCTCCGCTTTAAAGCCATTTTCACACAGGTGTTCGGTCATTCTGTTTTTTATTTGAGATTAGACCAAAAACGGACTACAGTGTATCCCTGTGTGAGGCCAGATGTAAACGCATAAGAGTTCATTTTTTATCTGATTACATTCAGGTCCATTCAGGTTAACTGGACAGAACACAAACATTATGCGCTCAGGTATGACCTAACCAGATGGGGGGGGGGGGGGGGGTCTTTCTGTTGAAAGAAAAAAGTAACCAGTGTGATGTGCAGGGATCAGTGCATGATCACTGTGTCTCCCAGCACTCACTGATGGTCGTGTGATCAGTGCGACTCGCGAGGTTGCATTGATCAGATCCTCACGTGTCATGTCTTTTGCAGTGCTATATCATTCATTTCCTCTAGAAGGAAAGGTGTGGCACAGTGTTAACCAAAACTTGCAACTTGCTCTGCAGATTTTTTTTTTTCACACAGCCTGCCAAACTGAGACCTACATTAGTCAGGCTTCTTGTCCTTTTCCTGGAATACTGTGAAATGTCTCAAATTAAGCATCAAAGTGTTAACCAAAAATGTATTCCTGTGTGCTGCTACTTTGCACTCAATCAGATTTACCAAATATGATGAATGTGAAATGCCCAACTGTTATGCAACTGAACATGTATCAGAAAGTGTGATGTGTATATGCTGCCTATGCATGCTCATATAGATTGTTTAACCACTTGTGGACCAACAGTTTTACTGCGGCAGCATGGCTCGGCTGGGCGAAACTACGTTATGTTACGTTGCTTCGCCCTGTGGCCACTAGGGGCACGCACACGCTGCTTGCCCACGGAGACGATGCGAGAGCCCGGCGGTCATCGTGCCCATGGTCGCTCGTGACACAATGTAAACACACAGCCCCCGGTTCTCTCTAGGGGAGAAATTACTGATCGTATGTTCATACTTTGTATGAACAGCGATCTCTCATTTCTCCTAGTAAGTCCCATCCCCCCTTCAGTTTAGTTAGAACATGCAGAGGTAACACAATTAACCCCTTGATCGCCCCCTAGTGTTAAATCCTTCCCTGCCAGTGACATTTTTACAGTAATCAGTGCATTTTTATAGCACTAATCGCTGCAAAATTGTCAATGGTCCCATAAATGTCTCAAAAGTGTGCGATGTGTCCGCCATATTTTCTCAGTTCTGTCAAAAATCGCAGTCGCCATTCTTAGTAAAAAAGTCAATAATAAAAAAAAAAGCCATAATACTATCCCCTATTTTGTAGACGCTATAACTTTTGCGTAAACCAATCAAAATACGCTTATTGTGGATTTTTTTTACCAAAAATATGTAGAAGAATACATATCGGCCTAAACTGAGGAAACAATTATTTTTTTTGAAAAAAAACTGTGGGTTATTTATTATAGCATATATATATATATATATATATATATATATATATATATATATATATATATATATATATATATATATATATTATAGCGAAAAGTAAGATATTGGGCCAGGTAAGGTACGGCGGCGTAACGTATCTCTGATACGCTGCGTGGATCCAATTCTCTCTGGATCTGGCCCATTGTGTTTTTTTCAAAATTGTCGCTGTTCTTTTTCATATAGAGCAAAAAATAAAAACCGCAAAGGTGATCAAATACCACCAAAAGAAAGCTCTGTTTGTGGGGAAAAGGGATGCAAATTTTTTTTGGGTACAGCATTGCATGACCGCGCAATTGTCAGTTAAAGCGACTGAGTGCCAAATTGTAAAAAGTGCTCTGGTCAGGAAGGGGGGTCAGGAAGCGGTTAATCCCTAAAGAAGATCTAGCATCAGATACGTTTTTATGTAACATATACATGGCATGTAATGTGCCACACTTCCGGATATATATTAAGTCCCACAGAGATCACAGTACTCCCCTTAAGAATGCCCTCATCTGCTGCTTCCTCCAGAAGTACAGAATCATCTCTGATCTCTTTTCAGGTGTTCCGTCAGATTAGGCGACCCATCAGATTTCATAGCGGAAGTGACGGTCCCTCACGGCCATCTTGGTACACCCCACACTCGGCCTACATTCTGAAGACATCTTTTTACACCCACCAAAATCTTGCATTTCACAATTATTTTTACCACTAAACTGAGCTTGATGATCTCACACGTTTGCTAATCTGAAAGAAGCTTTTAAGTATCAAATTTAAAAAAGTGTCACGGACTTCAAATTACTTTATTTAACGATAAAAGCTCAGTTTAGTGGTAAAATAAGCGTGAAATGCAGGATTCCGGTGGGTGTAAAAAGATGTTCGCTTTGCGACTTCAGACTGTAGGCTTAGTGCAGCTGAGTGCGGGGTGTACCAAGATGCCCGTGACAGGACATCACAAAACCTGACAGGTCGCCTAATCTGACAGAACACAGGCATCATCCAGCGTCACTATCTACTTCCTGAACTAAGATGGTGGCTCAGAGAGAACACGAGCATTTAAATGAGAAATCCAAAATTTTACCAGAAGTAAGTCAAAATCTTTGGAGACAGTTTAAGTGACAACTAAAAAAATAATGTCCCCTCACTTTGAAGAGCTTTCCACTCATCTGCTGGCCCTCTGGGCCAAGAAGTGAAGGAAAAATCTCTTCTTCTAAAGACGTGATTTTATGTGTATCCTATGCACCTCAGCTCCACCTAGTGGCCACATTGATGATGTATTTTACTGCTGCCCATAATAAAAGGATATTCAGTCTAAATAACATTTGTTTTTGCCAGATTTGCACAGAAAATGTGCAAATGTACATGCAGAATCACTGCCCATACAAATATTTTTATAAACAGACCCCCTAGTACAAAGGTGCGGTTTATTGTCCTCCTGACTTTAGAGGGGATAGATTGTGGCCAGAGGGAGTGCAAATGTTCCTGGCATCGGTGGAATTAAACATCGCCATATTTGGTTTTAGGGGGAGGAATAGTTCTGCATCGCGAGCATTATAGGGAGGAACAATAGGGATAAAACTTTTGTGTGGAAGGGAGTTTAACCACTTGCCGCCCGCCAATGACATATTAATGGCGGCAAAGTGGTTGTAGAATCCTGACTGGACGTCATATGACGTCCTCAGGATTCTGAGCCGCTGCGCGCCCCCGGGGGCGCGCATCGCGGCGATCGTTGTTGCGGGGTGTCAGTCTGACACCCCGCAACACCGATCTCGGTAAAGAGTCTCTCACGGAGACTCTTTACCACGTGATCAGCCGTGATCACGATGTAAACAGGAAGAGCCGTTGACGGCTCTTCCTCACTCGCGTCTGACAGACGCGAGTAGAGGAGAGCCGATCGGCGGATCTCCTGACAGGGGGGGTTCGCGCTGATTGTTTATCAGCGCAGCCCCCCCTCGGATCGCCACACTGGACCACCAGGGAAGCCCACTCTGGACCACCAGGGAAGGGCAAACTGTAAAAAAAGGCCCCCCCCCCCCCAAACAAAAAAAAAAACACCAAAAAAAAAAAAAAAAAAAACCCATTAAAAAAAAAAAAAACCATTAAAAAAAAAAAAAAGATGCCAATCAGTGCCCACAAATGGGCACTGACTGGCAACATAGGTGCCGCCCCACAGTGTCCATCAGTGCCACCCCACAGTGTCCATCAGTGCCACCCCACAGTGTCCATCAGTGCCACCCCACAGTGCCCATCCATGCCCAGTGCCCACCTATCAGTGCCCATCTGTGCCACCCATAAGTATCCATCAGTGCCACCCATGAGTGCCCATCTGTGCCGCCTATGAGTGCCCAGTGCCGCCCATGAGTGCCCAGTGCGGCCCATGAGTGCCCATCAGTGCCGCCCATGAGTGCCCATCAGTGCCGCCTATGTGTGCCCATCAGTGCCACCTATGTGTGCCCATCAGTGCTGCCTATGTGTGCCCATCAGTGCCGCATACCAGCGCCGCCAATCAGTGCCACCTTATCTGTGCCCGTCAGTTCTACATCATCGATGTCCATCAGTGCCATCTCATCAGTGCCGCCATATCAGTGCCCGTAATTAAATGGGGAAAACTTACTAATTTACAAAAAAATTAACAGAAAAAAATAAAAACATATTTTTTTTTCAAAATTTTCAGTCTTTTTTTAGTTGTTGCGCAAACAAAAAAAATCGCAGAGGTGATCAAATACCACCAAAAGAAAGCTCTATTTGTGGGGAAAAAAGGATGCCAATTTTGTTTGGGTACAGTGTAGCATGACCGCGCAATTGCCATTCAAAGTGCGACAGTGCTGAAAGCTGAAAATTGGCTTGGGCGGGAAGGTGCGTAAGTGCCCTGTATGGAAGTGGTTAATAAGACACGTGGTCACTCATTAAAATGAGAAGAAAAGAGGTTTAACCTTAAACTGTGTAGAGGGTTCTTTACTGTAAGAGCGGCAAGGATGTGGAATTCCTTTCCACAGGCGGTGGTCTCAGCGGGGAGCATTGATAATTTCGAAAAACTATTAGGTAAGTACCTGAACGACCACAACATACAGGGTTATACAAGATAATACTGAAGCCTCGTACACACGACAGAGGAACTCTACGGGCGAAACACATCGTTTTCCTCGTCGAGTTCCTTGTTAGGCTGTCGAGTAACTCGACAAGGCAAGTTTCTCCATTCCCGTCGAGGAAAAAGAAGACATGCTCTTTTTTTTGGCTCGACGGGATCCTCGACAGTTTCCTCGTCTAAAAATGTACACACGACCAGTTTCCTCGGCAAAAAAAAAATAACAGCAAGTTTCTTGCTGGTTTTTGCCGAGAAACTCGGTCGTGTGTACGAGGCCTGACATAAAATCACACACATAGGTTGGACTTGATGGACTTGTGTCTTTTTTCGACCTCACCTACTATGTAACTATGTAAATGGTGCCCAACTGTTGGTGTCAGATGGCAGAATAGTATCTTAGGAAGGAATAGTGCCCCAATGGCTATATAAAGTCAAGCAAAGGGTCGCACCTGGCCCCCAGACTTGTGTATCCAAATGAATTACACTTTTTTTTGGACAAATTAATGCTAAATGTTAGAGTTGTAAAGGCAGGAGGTGTTTTACCTTAAAAAAAAAAAAAAAACCTTCTACATGCGTCAGCCCCCCTTTATACTTAACTGGGCCCGATCTCCATCCAACGATGTGCACAAGAGCAGCTGCTCTATCCCTCCTCATTGGGTCAGACACAGCAGCGGGAGCAATCACAGCCAGTGAATAGGGAGCAGGGGCAGGATCAATAAATACACAGAGCGTGGCTCGGGAGTGAGCATGCACGAGTGCCCCCCAAAGCAAGAGGCTTGCTCCAGGGGCACTCTGCGGGGAGGGGGAGCCAGGAACACTATTTTGGGACTTGCGAAGAATAGAATTAGGGCTGTTTTGTTCAAAACCATTGGACAGAACAGGCAAGTATGACATGTTTGTTTCAGTTTAAAAAATGCAACATTTAAAATCACTTTAATGGATATCTCCTGCTTTTTTTTTTATCACAGGCCATTGGCCATTAAAGAGCAAGTAAACTTTTTTTTAACCTTTAGTTTTATTTCTCGCCATTACCTCCTTAACCCTTCACTAAAAAAAGAACCCAATATAAATTCCCCTCCTCCAGATGCATGGGGATATACATTTGTGGATTGTAGCTACAAAGTATTTTTCCTTCAGAGAGGATTTGTTGTCACACTGATCCTGTGATGGGGAACCCACCCCACTGTCTCTTAATTAATCACTCTGTGGCAGTGACAGCGTGATCACTGTGCTGGGCATGCACGATCCAATACAAAATAACGGTGGTATAATAAGGCCCACCCTGTGCTGCCACATGTATGCGTAGGGCCAGTGGGAAGTCAAACACTGGTTCTTATTTTTTTTTATGGATGTGGGAATTTTTAGACACAGATTTTACCAGTCTCCAATTTTGCTACTTGGATGGCCTGCTTGAAATGTACCAGTTTTGAAACTTTAATTTGAAGCGTTTGCTTAGCAGAAATTTGAACTTAGCATTGCAAACCACAAATAAATAGCAATAGACTGCCAGTGTTTGTCATCTGAGAAATTTTGAAATATTCATGTATTTAACATGGGCATCAGCCTAAAGTAATAATATTAAAAAAAGAATTTGGAAAAAGTATGCCTTTTTTTTTATAGTTGACCCTGTGCAAGGAAGGCACATGCATAAGGAGAACATACTCTCTTGTGTGTATACTTTATTGTATAAATCTATTTAATGCTAAACTCCAGGCAAAACAAATATTGTCTACATACAAAAGGGGCATGTTAGCATATGCATGTTAGCTGAATCTTGGTGTCCTTTGTGTGTTTCCTTTACATTAGGGATGAACTTCGTATTCGAGTCGAGCCCATGTTCGACTCGAACATCGTATGTTCGATCGTTCACCAAATTCGAGTTACGTTTCACAGGCCATAATTCACTGCGGCATCGCAGTTCTCTGCTGGCTGATGATTGGCCAAGCATGCACTATGACCGGCATGCTTGACCAATCACAGCTTGCAAAAAACGGAAAGCCATGATTGGCCAAAGCCACGGTGGCTTTGGCCAATTATGGGTCAGGGGGTTTAGTACACACCCCACACTATAAAAGGCCGCCTGCAGGTCGGCCTTGTGTAGTGTGTTGCGGTGGTTAAAAGAGAGAAGGCAGAGAGAGAGAGTGTGTAATTTTTCGTAGGTAGATAGAGCAGGCAGTCAGGCAGGCTAGTCAGTTAAAGTTACAGTGTGTAGAGGATATATATGCATCCCAGGTGTTGTATATATATTTATACACTGTATAGTTTAGCTAGATCAGCTTTTTCTAATTTACTGGCAGGCAGGCGATTGTGCTAGCTGCAGTATTCTCACATGGTGTATTGCCTGTGTCCTCTGCAGTGTGCACCATAAAGCTACGTGGTGTGTTTACTGCCTTTGTCCTCTGTAGTTTGCGCCTAAAGCTAAGTGGTGTGTACTGCCCGTGTCCTCTGCAGTTTGCGCCTAAAGCTACGTAGTGTGTGTATTGCCTTTGTCCTCTGCAGTTTGCACCTAAAGCTACTTGGTGTGTACTGCCCGTGTCCTCTGCAGTTTGGACCTAAAGCTACGTAGTGTGTGTACTGCCTTTGTCCTCTGTAGTTTGCACCTAAAGCTAAGTGGTGTGTACTGCCCGTGTCCTCTGCAGTTTGCGCCTAAAGCTACGTAGTGTGTGTACTGCCTTTGTCCTCTGCAGTTTGCACCTAAAGCTACTTGGTGTGTACTGCCCGTGTCCTCTGCAGTTTACACCTAAAGCTACTTGGTGTGTACTGCCCATGTGCTCTGCAGTGTGCACCCAAAGCTACGTGGTGTGTGTACTGTCTGTGTCTGTGCTATTTTTCTCAATGATTTTCATCCATATTGCAGGGACCAGACATTTCATTAAAGCCGCAAGCAGTTTTAAATTACTTTTTTCTTATAGTAATCTCATTTTGTGCAGGGACAGTTCTAAACATGTGCCACTTCACAGGCATACTATAGACACCCAGCAGGTACGATATTTAAAGGAATTTTTCATTTTTATTTTTTATTTTTATTTAAGCATCATTAAAATCACTGCTCCAGAAAAAACAACCGTTTTTGAAACTTTTTTTCCATTGATACATGTTCCCTGGGGCAAGACCCGGGTTCTCAAAGACGTTTTACGACAATAACTTGCATATTAGGCTTTAAAATGAGCACTTTTGAATTCGAACGTTCGAGTCCCATAGACGTCAATGGGGTTCTAAATGTTCACGTGAACGGTCGGTCCGTTCGAAGGTTCTGGTGCGAACCGAATGGAGGGGTGTTCGGCTAATCCCTACTTTACATATGGGCTGTAATGCAGCATAAAACAACTCCTGCACTGCCTCTGTGCGGGAATTTTCCATAATAAGGACCAATCTCTGCTGCTCTCTTCCCTTGTATAGTCTTTGTATCTGCCCCCTCCTGTAGTTTTCTGCAGGCAGCCTGTAGTGGGAGGAGCTGATGGGCCCCTCCCACAGTTCTTGTCGGAAATTCCAATCGTCTGTATGCAATTTCGACACACAGAAATCCTACGCATGCTCGGAACCATTTAACTTTTTTATCGGCTCGTCATAGTGTTGCACGTCACTGCGTTCTTAATGTTCCAACAGCATTTGTGTGACCGTGTGTATGCAGCATGAGTTTGAGCCAACATTCCGTCGGAAAAAAATCCACGGTTTTCTTGTCGGAAATTCCGATCGTGTATACGTGGCATTAGACTAATGTGTTTTCATTCACTTGGAGCTGGAGGGGAGGTGTTTAAGAGATTTCAGGGGGTAGAGAAATACTCTTTAATAGTCCAATGAGCAGGCAGATGACAAAGGAAGGTTTGATTGGAAATTGTGGTGAAAGGCCTCGTACACACGATAGGTTAAACAGAGGACAACGGTGTGATGGACCGTTTTCATCGGTCAAAACCGATCGTGTGTGGGCCCCATAGGTTGTTTAACCATCGGTTAAAAAAAAGCCAACTTGCTTTAAATTTAACCGATTGATTCCTAACCGATAGGTCAAAACCGATAGTAGGCACAACCTTCGGTTAAAAGTCCACGCATACTCAGAATTAAGTCGATGCATGCTTGGAAGCATTGAACTTTGTTTTTTTCAGCACGTCGCTGTGTTTTACATCACCGCGTTCTGACACAATCGTTTTTTTAACCGATGGTGTGTAGGCACGACGGACCATCAGTCAGCTTCATCGGTTAACCGATGAAAACGGTCCATCAGACCGTTCTCATCGGATGGACTGATCGTGTGTACGCGGCTTTACTCTACAGCAGAGGTCTCCAAACTGCGGCCCTTCGGTTGCCTTTATCCAGCCCTTGGGGCACCATTCATCCCACTAATATGAGACACCATTCTGTCCTCTAACACCAAAAATGGGGCATAATTCTTGCCGCTGATATCAATAATGGGGTCCTATTTCTCCCACAGACACCAACAATGGTGCACTATTCCTCCCCCAAATCCCAAAGGTGGGGCACTGTTTACTCCCACTGATGCCTGAAAATTCTTCTATTCCTGCTTGCCACAGTCCAGCACCCCTAAAATTTGAAGGACAGTAAACTGGCCCTTTGTTTAGAAAGTTTGGAGACCCCTGCTCTACAGGCTATACAGTTTGGCAAAGGTGTTTGAATCACAAGACTGTCTGAACAGAAATACATGCATTGTATATTGGTAGGTAAAACAGTTAAAATATATGTATTTCAACTATATATATATATATATATATATATATATATATATATATATATATATATATATATATATATATAGCTAATTGGCCAGGAGTCTGTTTTAAATAGCCATTGCGGTCACTGAATATGGATATATGGTAATAGATTTTGTTCCTTTTCAGA
Source organism: Rana temporaria (assembly GCF_905171775.1). Classification (NCBI taxonomy): domain Eukaryota; kingdom Metazoa; phylum Chordata; class Amphibia; order Anura; family Ranidae; genus Rana; species Rana temporaria. The sequence goes on from NC_053491.1 coordinate 351,458,729, forward strand.
CTCCTAGGTGGCCTTTTATAATGTTACTCTTCCCCCCACTTTCCTCCATTTCGCTCATTTATACACATAAATAGAATGTCTGCTGATCCGCTAACTCATGTGCACAGAATGGGCCCGCTAACCCCCTCCCCGTCTTTTTTCTTTTTGTGGGTACGTCAGGCCGAATTTTTATCAGCGTGAAGGTCGCTCACATGACTCTCAATAGCTGGAGATGAGAAGGGAACTCTGCACAATAGGAGCCACACTCTCCCCTTAGGAGACACTTGCCGCACCAATCGCTGCCTTTAATTAACATGCTAAAAATAGGAGCCACTAATACAAATTGCAGCCTGTCGCCCAACAAAAGCCTAGGCCAGAGCAGCCTTTGAAGGCCAAGTTTATGGCGCTTGCTCTGGAGGTTACAGAAAGAGAGAAGAGAGTGAGTTTTTTTTTTTTTGATGCTGATTCCCCTAGTCACTCTGGGCCTCCCGCCATTTTCTGTCTGTCTCATTTGCATTTTGAATGACATTAAGGCCGCTAACGAGGTTATTGAGCATTGCAGTGGTCTCTTGTGGCCACACGTAGAGCTGGACCTACAGCAGTGCGAGCTGGCATAGCTTCTGTGACTCTTTATGTGGGATAAGAATTGGCTTCATCCTATAAATGTACGTAGAGCACACAAAATGCTTGACTTTTGCAAAAGGCATAACAGCAGATACTTCTACAACAAGCAAATCCATATAGACGGGGGGGGACATAAAAGTATGTATATGTGTCTGTAGGTCAATGTTCTTTGTAGCTCAGTGCCACCACAGTTAATGCGTGCTTTGGCACAGTCCTGCCTGCTTCTGACTGTCTGGCCTGTTCTCTTGCAGACTTTAACTTTGCCCTGTACCCACCATCTATGATAGCGACTGGAAGCGTGGGAGCCGCAATCTGTGGGCTGCAGTTGGACGACACGGAAAACGAACTCTCTGGCGATAGTCTGACTGAGCACTTGGCCAAGATTACTAACACAGATGTGGTGAGGATCCTGTTCATCTCCATATTTCTTTCCCTCCCCCTTGATAATTTTTAAGCGTGTACAGCATCCTTGGAAAAAGAAGGTAACATAAGCATCTCTGTGAAAAAAAAAAGCTTTGGAATTCCCCCGAAGTTTTGGATCTAGATATTATATTTGCAGATGTGGTTTTCTCGATCACTGAAACTGTTTGATAAAAAAAAAAAAATGCACTTTTAGAGGGTAGGGTCCGGGGAAGGATTGAGTGTACAAGAGATGGTACCCATGCTTGTTGATATATATTTATATATGTTTATATATATATATATATATATATATATATATATATATATATTGCAGTGAACCCTATACTGGCCATACATTTCAAACAATATATTTTTTGTCAGTCTTTATTTAGTAAATTCTGTACAACAGACATTGCAGAACATTAATAATGAGGTACTATCATAAATACAAGAATAATTCGATTAAATGGGGGGAGATAATTAGATTAAACCTATTGGACAGTCAATATATACACAAAGTAAATATATAAGAATAACTATAACGAAGTGTACTTGTTATAACATAGCAGGCATATTCTGTATAAATCGTTGCATCCCTTAACTAATAAATTCCTTGTGGCAGGATTATTTAGAAAAAGTAAGGCCTCATTGACACTGGGCGGATCCGTTGCAGCGGAGTCCGCCAGCTCTGAGGGAGATCAGGTCTGCTCACTGAGCGAGGAGGGGCTTGTCAAGTGCCGCTGATTCCTATGGAGAGATCGCCATACGTCTGATTTTAGCGGATCGGATATGGTCACCCTTGACATCCGTCGCTCCATAGACTTGCATGGAGTGCCCGTTCAGGTCCGCCGAAAAAACTGACATGCGAACCTGAACGGTCCGCCCGTGTGGAAGAGGCCTAACAAAGTGCATTCATTATTGGAATAGAATAGCACTTGATCACACATCTCACTTAGCACAACTAATTACCTAAAGACATGCTTCTTCATCCAAACGATTGTTAGGTCAAAAGATCATATTGTTATTTGTATGGCCAGCATTACCAGACTTAACCTAAGGACTATTTGTTGATGGAGAAAGTTATATGACTGTGTGGAACTGCACTGCGTGCTATGGATTGTTCTGAGCATGACACTGTCTGAGGCTTAATTCCCTGGTACAGGGCCAGACTGCTTTGGATTTTTTTGTTTTAATCACATAAACAAGTACCATATATATTGTTTGTTATTAGTATTGTTACTTTTATCTGTTTTAAGCCTGCATTCTCATTTAGCATTTCATGAACGCGTGAAAAATGTGTTCATTTTTGTGCCTATCCATTTGAAGAGGCTGCCCTATGCACACAAACGCAGCAAAGTAGCTTATGCACTTTTTTGAGCATCAAGCTTTGCACACTTTTTAATTGCGCGTTTTGCTGCTTGTTATGCACGTTTTTTTTCTAAAGATAACGTGTCTTTTTCCCTTGGTTGGGGCGCCATTAATGGTGAATTTCAGCACAAGCACAACAGTGATTACCTGTGCCTGCCTTGCGCCCAGGAATAATAATTTGAAGGTAATTGCTCTGTAAGTGGTCGCCATTAGCTGCGGGAGCTGTCAGCACCCCATTGCTTTCCATGGGGCTTCCGCCAACAGTGAATTGCTGGATCTCCCGCTAAGTCTTCCTAAGTATGAATGAGGCCTTACACCTTAAATCTCCACCATTGGATCCATTTAGATTGGAAATGATGAGGGAAACAAACAAATTAAAGTATAATACACTATACAGCCCCATTAAAAACATTTGGAAATGTTCAATCCTGGTGTATCAGGATCTCTTTCAATCTGACCTGAAAAAAGAGTTATTAGCATCTGAACTCCACAAAGAACCATTTTACTTCAATGTGATTGAAGTGTCTAACATCTAAATTCTAAAGTGTTATACAAAAATTAAGAGCGACACTTAAAATGTGGAAATCCTTTAAGATATCATTTTTGGGCAGAATCACTGCAATCAAGATGACACTACTCCCTAAAATATTATACCTATTCAGAGCCCTCCCCATTAGAATTAACAAAATACTTATCACCAAATTTCAATCAGAGATTAATAAATTTGTATAGTCAGACTCCCATCCACGATTATCAAGACTGATATTATATAAATCCCAAAAAAGTGGAGGCTTCGGCCTCCCGGACTTTTGGCTGTATTATTTATCAGCTAGGTGGACCCAAATAGCACCATGGCATATCCCGAATTCAAGGATCCCATGGGTAGAGTTTGAGAGGGCTTCTATATTGCCATATTCTATCTCAGGTATACTATGGGGTAATAAAATCCTGAATCCTTCCTTAGACTCTCGTAATCAAATAGTTGCACATTCATACCAACTATGGAAACTACATAACCATAAATATAATCTTGCTTCCAAGTCTCCCCCACACGCTTCATTCTTGGGCGACCCAAAGTTCAGCCCAAATGCACAAGACTTAGTAGATCTCACATGGTGGAAAAACAATAACCTGACATCACTTTCCAACTTCATAGAGGGTACCAATTTTATCTCTTTCTCCTCACTGAAGTCAAAATACCAGGTCCCAGATTTAGAATATGACAAATTTCTCCATATCAAGCAGTTCTTTGATGCACACTTCCAGACTTTGAACACCCAACCCCCCACCCTTTTCGAGAATCTATGCCTTAAATCACCCAGAAAATGAGGCTTCATTTCGGAACTTTACTCTAACTTAATTAACAACACAGACATAAGTAAACTTCCATACATGCTTAAATGGGAACAAGAAGAAAACTTTACATACTCTACGGTTAATTGGGACAATTGTATAAATAACTTACACAAGTGCACTAAATCCATCTCTATTAAAGAAACTGCCTTGAAGCTATTTACGAGATGGTACTATACACCAATTAAACTTCACTCAATCTTTCCTATGTCTTCCTCATCTTGTTTTAGAGATTGCAATTCCTTGGGCTTGTTCCCCCACATCTTCTGGTATTGTGACAAAATTAAATTATTTGGGTACAGTTGGAGAAATGTGCCTCCAAAATCTCTGACAATATAATTTAACACTACACAATTGCCTTCTTTTTTCCCCAATTACGGGTCTATCCACATGTCATTTGAGATTGATACACACAATATGGTCGCTATACACTGGTTAATAGTGGGAATAGTTGGAAATCCCCTACGATACCCTTAGCTCCACTCAAAATCTAAGGCTGGGTTCACACATGCTGTGGCCGCGGCTCACAGCAGAAGTCAGAATTTCTTCCTGAATTCGCACCTGATTCTGAGCCAAAGACGGACAGGACCCTTTATTAATGCGGACCGTGGCTGCCCCGGAGGTGTGTGAACAGGCTCCATTGAGGGCCACTCACGCTCACCTGTCATGCGAATTGGATGCGGGGAATCTCCCAGACACCGCAGCTCACAGTGGGAGGGTTTCAGTAGCAGAGTCAGTGCTGTCAGTCCATAAAGTAATGGCCAGGACATGGTGTGACCAAAGGCTGATTGACAAGCTACAGGCTTGTAAATCTGCTTCCCACCCCACTGTAGTACATGCAGCCTACATGAGAGTGGCAACTCTGCTCTAAATTTAGGAACAGTGCAGCATTGGTGCCACACCATCACAGGAAGCTGAATTAGGTGAACTTCGCTGGCTGTACAGTTCATAAATGTGAGTTCTGCTTTTAAGAATTTTGTTTAGCTCTGTTTCATAGGGCTTAGTTGGTGCCTGAAAATTTTAATTTGTTATTGAGATGTTATTGGCATATCAAGCGTATTGCTTACTGTATTGTGTAAAATGGAGCCATGAGCTGTGTTTTTTTGGAAATATAATTTATGCCTCTTGGCTGTCTGTAATAAAGGTTATGTACGTTTTTAAAGTAGTATTAAATCCAAAAGCAATCATTTATTATATTGCAGCTTACCAATTCTTGGATATGACAGCTGCATTAGGTTTATTTTTTAAGCCTTCTTTCCATTATTTTTATCTGGTGATCAATCCAGCAAGTCAGTTTTTTTTTTTTTTTACAAAAGCACAAGCTATCCAGCAGAATGTATCAGTTTACAAGGATGAGGCAAAACACTTAACACTGGCAGGGGTGAATAAAATTACCACTTTTTGTTTATTCATGCAAAATCTATATCTCAAAAAAACAACAAAAAACAGTTGATTATAAAGTGTGAGCTGGAGTTTGGCCTCAAGTTCTTAGTGTATCTAAATCTGCTAATACATTTACATTCCCCAGACTGACAATGCAGCTGTCTGCTGTGCTTCCTGTGCTCATTCATCCAGAGTGGTGTCTGTATAATGTAGGAGTATAGGAGGTGTGTTACTGGCCAGATCACCAGGTGAAAACAGAGGCCAAACAAAAGCCAAAGAAAATGAATGCAGCCACCACATCTAATGATCGATAAGCTGCAATATAATACATTTTTTGGTTCAATACCGCTTGAAGGATAAGTGCATGTTAAAATTAAGTGCAGTTATTCTTTTTGTCCCCTAGCCCTGACCTAAGCCAACCTACCCTCCCTCTATAAAGATGCATACTTGCTTTGATTTGATAGCTACGCCCTTCATTGCTCGTTTAGATTCTGGCTGCTTCAGCACATTACAGCCCAATAGACTTCTATGGGGCTGTCTCGCACATCTCTGACCGCAGGACACAACCCCTAGGAGTCTATAATACACAGACTCAGCCAGGAGTGTGAGACTTGCAGCACTGAATATGAACAATCACTGAAGGCTGTAGCCATTGGATTGAGGTAAGTACTCTGTGAAGTGAGTTCATTTAGGTCAGAGGGGCACTTATTTATGTACTTATGTACGTATATATATAAATATATACAGGACTTTTTTTTATCAGAGAATAGGTACAGGTACTCTTCCCTTCCGGGTCACCTCTTGGTTCCACCCCTACCCACCTCTGAGCACCGCTCCCTGATTCCACCCCTTACCAACCTCCCAGTACCACCCCTTTCATTTTGTGGTGCTAAGTATTTTGTATGGAATTTGTTAATTTTAACAAGAAAGGCAGTAAAATAGATCTAGCAGCAAAGGACACCCCAGCGACAATAGGTCCACCCCAACAACAATGGACTCCCAGCAGCCAGTATCAATAGACCCTGCAGTAGCCAGCAATAATAGACCCCTCCATCAACAGTAGATCCCTCCCAGCAATGATTGACCCACCTGCAACAGAAGACCCACCCCCAGCAATAATAGATTCCCGACCAACAACAGAAGACCTACCCAGCAACAATAGACCCCCTTCCTCCGCAAAAATAGATCCTCTCCAGAAACCAACAGATTCCCCAGCAGGCAGCATCAATAGACCCTCCAGCATACCCCAGCACCCCTTGCCATTACATACATTCAGTTCTGGAGGTGCCGGAACTGCGCTCCCCCGCGCTCCTGCTAAAAAAAACCCGTGTGTGTGTGTGTGTGTATATATATATATATATATATATATATAAAGGCCAGTATGGTGGCCTGAACTTATGGGAGGAGTGCATGGCGTATTTAAGCAGACCACTCACCTGTGGTCATTGTCGGTTCCAGTGCGCGATTCATTACATCACCAGGCCGACTCTTCCCAGCTCACTTCGTGTTTGTGAGACTGTGTTCCCGAATTCAGTGTGTTGCCGTTGCTCTTTTTGTGGGTTTTTGATCGAGTCTTGCTCACTGTAGCAGGTAGGATTCGTAACCATCACCAGCAACCAGCATCACGTATAGTTCTTGCGATTCACTATGTTCCCCATTTCATGTTTACGGCCGTCGCAGCCGAACTTACAAATCGTTCGTATGTCTCTGAGTGCAGTCGCTATGTTTAAATTTTGTACTAACCACGAGATTCATTTCTCAGTGTGTCAAAGCACACCGTTACACTGCATAGGCCTTTAATTTCACAAAATCATTTCATGCACTCCATAGCCCGATTCAAATCTAGTTGATTTGTGTCAGATCCAACCGATTCGTATCAGATTAATTTCAGTCACTTTACAACCGATTCATATCAGATTCATTTCAGTCACCTTACAACCGATTCGTATCAGATTCATTTCAGTCACCTTACAAACGATTTGTGTCGGATTCATTTCATACACTCTAAAACTGATTTGTATCGGATTAATGTCATACTTGTTTACAACCGATTTCAATCAGATTCTATTCACTTTACAGGCGATTCGTATCGGATTCATTTCATACACTCTACAACCGATTTGTATCGGATTCATTTCATACATTTTACAACCGATTTGTATCGGATTCATTTCATACATTCTCAGGCAAATAATTTTTTGCTATCCTTTTCTTTTTCACTGCCAATGAGGCTACTTTCTTGCAATAGTTTCAAGCATTTCTCCAGTGGCACACAATCCGGCCACTTATCATTTCTAGTGGCACACAATCTGGCCACACATCATGTTTCCAGTGGCACACAATCCGGCCACTCATCTCCAGTGGCATACAATCGAGCCACTCACCATTTGCTGTCTGTTATTTCTCCTTTAGATCAGTCGAGTTCAGGTTCCATCCTGCACCAGGCTGGATATTATTTTGTCAGGTAATTAAAAAAAAACACACAGGAATTGCATCTTCACCAGAGCCAGTTGCATAGCAGGGGGCGACAGGCCGTTTGCAGGTAAAAAAAAATAGAATTTTATGTCACCCTTACTACAGGTTTCTGGTCGACTGAGTTTTTCAACCTCAACTAGGACTTCCCTACTAGGGTGCCAGTCAGGTGTGTACTACACGGGTTCCTCTCTCACACCATCTTGCAGCACCCTTTCACTGAGGCTGGGTTCACACCTCCGATGGATGCGGCTCGCAGCAGTGGCCCGGTGCGTTCAGTGAATTCGGCCCTGAAACGGTGCCAAAGACGCACAGCATTCCTGTGCAAGCCGCTCCGCAGCCGCAACAGAGATATGTGAACCGGCTCCATAAAGAGCCGGTCACAATTTCCTGTCATGCAAATTGGATGCAGGGAAACCCGCATCAAAATTCGAATAGGTGTGAACCCAACCTAAACATTCACTTTGCATACACGATTTAGGCTGCTCATTGGACGTTAGTTACTGTGACACGTTTCTTTTGCATGTTACTTTGGTTTTAAAGGGCGACCCTTCACCTACGCAGACAAGGTCGCCAAACGGCTGAGCTTGTTGACAGTGCAAGCATTGGCAGACTGAGCATACGTCACAAACTACAGATCGTAACATTCCTACTTAGGCCGTACCAGACTTCAGCTTCTCGCCCCAGTCTGCCCTGAGACTCTGGTTCATAGTTTTTTGCTGAGCACAGACGGGTATACGAGCTATTGGTTACCTGGCCAGTCACCTCCTGGCTCACCTCGGTTGCCGCGCACTTATTGGAGTTTTCTAAATTTCCACTTAACAAAATTCAACGCTTCAGAACGCAAACCGGCTTCTCAACTGCGCCTGTTGTTCCTTTTCCTGTACTTCTCATCTAATTTTTCTGTATACAACTTGACTTCTCTTGACACATGCACCCCCCCCCCTTTTTTTTTTCTTGTCTTATAGCCGGAGCCATGTCGCAGGCTGGCAGTGATGACTTCACACCTGCCCTTATCTCACCCTCTGTGTGTTCAGAGGGCGGCAGCGTGTAGTTCCTCAGGGGATGGACCATCCCCAAGCTTACAGCAGAGCTTTGGCTCAGGGGCATCCCCTACCCCGCTACAGCCAGGAAAGCTGAGCTCTTCAGGCTGCTCTCCTCACAGTCAGCAGCAGTGGGACCCAGTACTCAGAATGCATCCCTGCAGTCAATTTCCATGACTATTTCCCAGTTTCACTCTATGATGACCTCATTGTCTTCAGTGGTCTCTGATGTTCAGACCAGAGTGGCAGTCCTGGAAGTGCACCCAGCTACGGCCCTCCCAGACTCGGTTGCTGTTCCTGTCCTGCCACCTCCTCCTGCAGGTATGTCAGAGATAAGTCCTACCATCCTCCCCACCCATCTTGTCCCAGCCAGCATCAGAAAGGACATCTTGGTTGGCAAGGATATCATTCTGGCTTTCCTCCTTATATCAGTTCACGACCTGGCAGAGAATAAGTCACATGCCTTGGGGGGATGTCTCAGTCATCCTTAAGTCCAAAGACCCCAGACTCAACCACAAGTTGACAAGCACCAAATTTGTCTTGGCTTTTGGGATGTTGAGAGATGTACTTTGCTCAGCTAGCCCCAGCAGGAGGGACGAGCTAGACTTATACCTCCACGCAGTGGTGGATCTAGGCTATAAGTATGGGAGATATTCATTTTACCACTATCACCGTTCATTTTTGGCTGAAGCAGTTGCCAAGCTCGCACAGTTTCAGGCCAGTACAAACTGGGGTGTCATCGACACAGAAGTCTTCTTCTGCCACTTTGCTTGTCTAGGCTCCCCGATCTGCCATTCCTCCACCCATATGGCAAACTAATGCTCCAACGCAGCCACTAGAGGCTCCCCAACTTCCCCTCCACCTCCGGTATCGGTCAGAGCTTTCCGGTCCCCGCACAACTGTGCCAGGTAGACAAGTTGTGACTGCCTGTCCTGTCAGTTGGGGAGCGTCAATCTGTAATAATTTTAATAGGGGGAAGCGCCCCGTATGGACAGGCTGCCACTGGTGTGAACCCAGCCAACTTAAAGTGGTTGTAAAGTTATTTTTTTTATTTTTACCTACAGGTAAGCCTATAATAAGGCTTACCTGTAGGTAAAAAAAAAAAAAAAATATCGCCTAAACCTTTACGGTTTAGAAGATATTCCCCTCGCAATGAGCCGCTGAATGCATGCCCACAGGGGATCTTCGACTTAAGGCCCGGCAGCCGCTGGACCTTGCCGGAAAGAAGACTCGACATCGCAGCTCCAGCCACTCACAGCGCTGGTGCCGCGATACCCGGAAGACACGCCAAGGCGAAATGTCAGCTGCACCAGGAGGGACACCGACACCTCGTTCTAAGGTAAGTATTTCATAATGAGCTAGTATGCGGTGCATACTAGCTCATTATGCCTTTTCCCTTACAGGTGTAAAGAAAAAAAAAGTCAGCAGGTTTACTACCGCTTTAAAGGGCTTAACCGTTAAAAGCTTAATTTCATTTTGGAGTGCTATAGGAATGAGAGTCTACTGATCACATGACCTCCCCACCACCCTTCCGCCCTGCTAACTCCTTAACGACCCTTGAACAGTAACCTTGGATTCCCACAATGCAGTTTGTTTACAGTCACTCCTAATTTTAGATGACCCTTTCTCGCTAAATAGGCAAACAGTTCTTTCAGAAAAGTTCAAATAAATGGAAATGGGCCATTAATTTGCAAGACAAGTGTTTCCTGTTTAAAAAAAAAAAAGATTTTGGTGACAAAGAATGTCACATGGAGGTTTTAACCAATCGTGAGTGTGTTTTACTGTAAACCTGAGGTATTTTTTTGTACACCTACACTGTTTCAAGATCATTATTCATTCTCAGATTGCTGCAGAGAGCAACACTCATGAGGTCATGAAGGGGGAAAATCAAGAAGAAATTTGTTTAGAAGCTTCTGATTCAGAAAAATAAAAACCTAACAAACTATTGAGAACAAAATGATTCATTTTCTGGACATTCCCAGTAGATTAGTGTGCATCCTGTGAAGAAAACATGAAAAACTGACCTAGCATAAACACAGCTTTTTTATTTAAATAGAACTGAATGCAATTGTTTTTTTCATTTTGAATAAAGTAAGGGCTTTTATAACCCCTATGCCATTAGGGAGATTTTCCTGCACTTCCTGTCCCATAGTCGCAAGAGAAAGTGAAAGAAAATCTCTCCAAAGTGAGAGAAATCCAGGTCACCAGGTTTCCATTCTATTCCTGATCTGATGACTGCTCAAAATGTGAGATTTACTTTCAGTTTCACTTTCAAAAATAATGGTAAACGTGATTTATAGAGAGGGTGAATCTCTCTAAACCCTCTCTACTCTATCCAAACCTTAAAAAAGTTAAAAAACAGTTTCTCCTTTGTTCATTGATGGACACTGCTTTTTTATTCTTTGCCGATAGAGGTTTATAACCTGACAGGTGTTCTAATCCCTTAAAAAAGGTTTTGCCTTGAGGGCGGGTTCACACTGGTGAGACAAACGCTCCGACATTGGGAGCTCATGTCGCATGATGTTGTGTGAAAATCAATGTTTCCCTATGGGAGCTGTCTTAACCTCCCTGGCGGTATGATTCTGTCTGGAATTACGTACCAAAAGCGGTACAATTATTTTGCAAGGAAATTTGGTGTTTTATACTGTAGGCCTGTAATTTTTAGAAATAACTCACTTAAATCTGACCAAGCAAGAGTCTTGTAGGCATCCCGGGTATGATTTTTTTTTTAAAACAAAATTATAAATTATAATATAATAAATAATTATAAATAATTATAACAAATAATAATATAATTATAATAAAAAAATTCAATAATGTAATCAACTCAAAATCACTGAAATTTGCAGTTGCAGAATTGTCGCTGTCATTATTTTTTTTTTTATGACGAATTTCCCCGCAAATCGCTATCGCACAATTCTGCAAGTGATTATAATTTAATATCGCTGTTTTCTAGCTGATCTAAAACCATTTTTGACATAAAGGGACACTTTTGGACAATCTACAGTTTTTAGGCAGAAAGAAATTTTTTTATTATATAAAAGAACATGCAGGGCACTGGGCAGACCACTAGGGACAAGGGGGGTGTGTATTTTTTACATACAGTACTGTAATCTATAAGATTACAGTATACTGTATGTAATGTGTTTGTTTACTTTTTTGAATTTGGCGCCGTTCTCCGCCCCCGTGCGTCGTAACGTCGCAGGGAACGGAGATCGGCGGCACACAGGGACACTGTGAATCGAGCGAGGAGGACCCGCTCGCTCACACAGCGGGGATGCATCGCTGGATCGAGGGACAAGGTAAGTAACTTGCCTGTGGATCCAGCGAAAGGTAAGCCGCGCTGCTGCACGTCCACCCCGAGCGTGACTCGGGGATACCGAGCTTAGCATTGAAAACCAACCCCGAGTCACGCTCGGGTTTACCGCCAGGGAGGTTAACTGGTCATACACAAGTTGGTCCGACTTTGAAAATGCTCCCTGTACTACTTTGGTCCGACTTTGATCCTACTTCAGCCCATTGAAAATCATTGAAGTTGGATCAAAGTCGGAACGCCTTCTTGCATGCTCCGACTTTGTCATGCGACTTGTACTCTGATGATCTTGAGGGGGAACTCCACGCCAAATTTTAAATAAAAAACTGGCATAGGTTCCCCCTCCAAGAGCATACTAGACCCTCGGGTCTGGTGCGGACTTTAAGGGGAATCCCCTACGCCAAAAAAAACATACCAGGCCGCATGCCCCCAAAGCACCTTGTCCCCATGTTATAGAGGACAAGGGCCTCTTCCCGACAACCCTGGCTGTTGGTTGTCGGGGTCTGCGGGTGGGGGGCTTATCTGAATTCAGGAGCCCCCTTTAATAAGGGGGCCCCTAGATCCTGGCCCCCTACCCTATGTGAATGAGATGGGGTACATCATACCCCATCCCATTCACCTTGGGGAAAAAAGTGTCAAGAAAAAAAACACAGTAGACAGGTTTTTAAAGTAATTTATTAGGCAGCTCCGGGGGTCCTCTTCCGACTTCAGGGGTCTTCTCCGCTCTCTCCGGCTTCTTCTCCCACTGTCCGGTTCTTCTCCCGCTCTCTGGTGTCTTCTGCCTTCTGCTGGGCTCCCCCGCTATCTTTTGCGAGCGGTGGCCGTTCTTCTCCGTCGTCTTCTTCCTTCTTCTCTTCTTCCGATGTTGATTCGACGCTCTCGTATGCTGTAATGCCATGTGCGCGGTGCGCAACGACTTATATAGGCATAGAGTGTGGTCACCGTGTGAATCCGGCCTACATGTTCAGAAAGCCAGTGGTAAGATGATTTGAGCTTTGTGACATTGTGCATTATCCTGCTGGAAGTAGCCATCAGAAGATGGGTACACTGTAGTCATAAAGGGATGGACATGGCCAGCAACAATACTCGGGTAGACCGTGGCATTTAAACAATGCTCAAGTGATACTAAGGGGCCCAAAGTGCGTCAAGAAAATATCCACCACCACCACTAGCATGAACCATTGATATGGAGGTTCCTTGCTTTCATGTTGTTTATGCCAAATTCTAATCCTACCATCTGAAATTTTATTTTAAATGGTAATCTAAATAGTCTTCTGCAGTAAAAAAAAAAAAAAAAACCTGACTGTTCACATTTTTTTAATTTAAATGCCACTTTTTATACTAATATAAAATTGGCTGTACTATAGGAAGGTGCAGATAATCAACAAAAGGATCTCAGATGAAATTTTTATGTGTGCCGGTATTAATGCATTAATTCTCAGAAAAATTTGCAGGAAACAGATTACGTATTCACAGCAGCAGGGACTGGCATAGGGAGAGATTTCAGGGAAAAAAAACACAGCAAATAGATCCACGTTAAACTTTATCTCAGCAGTCGAGGGCTGCAAGATGTTAAATTCTGATCATTCTTGGAACGGGCTGAATTTTTAATTGGCAAAATGTCTGTATTCCTTTTTTGAATACAGCGTCTGTCACAGGACTGTGAAGACAGCGCAGTTCATATGAGGTAAAATGACTATATTGGTATGACCGAGACTGGCAGCTAATGAAGGATTGTCGCTCGCCTGGCTTGTGTTATCACAGTTCTGCTGACTTTTGAAAAGTCCTTCAGTTTCCAAATGCTGTTTGATGTTGGTAAATACTGTAGATGCCAAAATGTATAATGGGGTATTATAGGTAGGAGCCTGGGTGAACAACTTAGAAGGGTTCTACAGGGATACTGAAAAATCTGTTGTATTTTTCTTGTAGTAATACACTGGAGATCCTCCCCATCTGAGAGTCACCCCATCCTGGAGGAATTCATTCCTAGAACAGAGAACCTAAAGCCTTGTACACACAATCGGATTTTCCGACGGGATCTGTGTGATGACAGGCTGTTGTCTGAAAACCTGACCGTGTCTCCATGTGGGATAGCATGCTTTAAATTTTCTGACAACAATTGTGTGTTGTCGGAATTTCCGATCATGTGTACACAAGTCCTTTGGACAAAACTAGTACAAACACGCATGCTCAGAAGCAATGCTAACCATAACACAACATTGTCCAACGTTGCCCAAAGGGTGGCATTGAAGAGTTAAAAAACCACGTCGTTTTATGTTTGTCGGCCGACAAATCTTTGCCGTTTGTATGCAATACAAGTTCACGACCATTGCCCTTTGGACAAAAGTCCTACGCTTTGTTCGCAGAAAATCAGACCATGTGTACGAAGCTTTAAAGAGACCCTGTTGTCAGATCGTTAATATTAGCAACAAAATCTTCCCAAAAGTTTAAATGTGCAATTACCATTATTTAGGCATGTTATTTACCTGTAAAGTCTTGCTTGTGTAGCCATCCAAATGGCCTGAGATTTCTACTGGGTGCCGTCCTCTTGGATGTGATGTCAGCTACCCCACCAGACTCAGAGCTGTTACTCAACTGATACTCTATTGTATTCCCCTTTGTGTCTTCTTGGTTTCTTTTGTTTTTTTATTGTTTGTTGAAAGTAATTTTTTTTGGAGTTTAACCCCTTTATTTGCAGGGCTTCACCTAAAAAAGAAGTAGTCTTTTTAGCAGTACAGTAGTTTGTTTTCATTTCTTTTGGGGGATTTATTAATTTTATATTGGCCTGGCCTTTTTAAGTTTGGGGTGCTGAAAGCTTAGCATTATTTTTGTTGTCAATCTGTTCTGGTGAAAAAACAGGATGTATGGATGAAAATGATAGTCCACAAACAGCGTCAAAGGTAAAGGACGTCCAGAACTCACAAGGACCCAAAAGTGTACTTTGCGTTCATCAGCTGGAGTGTAACCAAAAATGCAGAGAGGAAACAGCAATAGTGAAGCCCGTAGGTAAAAGCAACACGCAGTTTATTGTATGGTACTTACAGGAACAAACAGGCATCAAAACATATAAGAACTCTGCGGCTCATAGCGTACTTGTATCGACCAGTCTAACATGTTTCATCCTATGTAGGATGAAACATGATGAAACATGTTAGGCTGGCCGATACAAGTTCGCTATGAGCAGCAGAGTTCTTATATGTTTTGATGCCTGTTTGTTCCTGTAAGTACCATACTGCATGTCCTTTACCTTTGACGCTGTTTGTGGACCATCATTTTCATCCATACATCCTGTTTGGAGTGAGACTGCCACTGACCTTATGCATCATTTGATTTCCATGCCCATAATGATGTCTTTCTGGTAAGCAGACTGATTGCACAAGGGTGTGGTGTGTTTCCTTGTCTGCACACTGAAGCTTTGGTGGAGGTCCTTTATTTCAACTTCATTGATGATCATATTTATTTGGACTTTTATATTCATATTATAATTATTATAATTTTGTATTCACTGAAGCGCTGCACTATTGGACTCTATAATATGTTCTGGTAACTTTAAAAAAAAAACACCTAGCTAAGAGCAAAATCATTGTACATCAAAATAACCTTAAACTGTCGCTGATATTCTCTGCAACCCCCATCCCTATAGGTAACATAAAAGTTAGGCATATACTGGTTAGGCCTATTATTCCTGATTAAAAATGACCTGGCCAATTTAACACTTCTGTATCCTCTGCAGTATCCTAATTTTTGTAGCAAAACCCTAGCCTGTACTCTTTGCCCCCAGTAAATTTCAGCCTTGCTCATTAAAATTGTCCTGATGCTGGCCAGTTTTACACTGCTGTCATCTGAGGTCTAGCAGCTGGAGGGTTTTGCAGCAAAAACTGGGGCAGACCCCCCCCCCCTCCTGCAAATTATGTCTCAACGTTAAGGGAAAAGGACCTCTTCCCCACCTCAGGTGATCCAAGAAGGAAGTGGGGCTTATTTGGCGGCAGGGGGCTTATGATAGAATTAGCAAGCCCCCTTTTGTTATAATGAGATAACCAGATATCCGATCCCTTATTGGAATGTGTACATAAAACATGGTCACATTACCAGCCCCCCCCCCTCCCCCTTCCTTCCCACCATCAAACCGAGAGGATTCAGACTTGTTTGGAATTTGGCATGGCTGTGAATGGAAGTTCCCATCTGCTATTTTGGCTCTAGATCTCAATGGAGCACAAGAGCAGTGATATCGCCACATTTGTAGGCAGTTGTTTACTTCCTCCAGCCCCATAACGGTAGGTCTGTACCTCTGTATGTATCTTGAGCTGGGGGCGGAGTCACATTTTTGTTGCTGGTTTTAATGCAAAAATAAAATAATAAACTTTTGCAAAAGGTAGACTATGCATTTAAGTAACATCTGTCATTCGCAAAAGGGAAGCATGACCGCATTGGGGGGGGGTCCCCAACTCCTGGAAATCCTGGCCTTTCAAACAGGCCGCTGTGTTACAGTTTTATTTCTTCAAGAAGTATAGCCACAGAGCGATCAGTGTGTGGGCCGTGTCTTCCTGTCAGTGACTCATTAAAAAATGGACACATTAAGCTGAGTGATCAGCTGCCTAGCACTTAACTCCTGACTTGCTGGCAACAAGAAAAGGTTATGTGATTGAGGAATCAGCTGTAAGACGGGGCTTAGGGCCTACCTCACCTATTTCTCCTTGCCAAGCCAGAGCCTATCAGGCTTCACATGCAGAGCTGTATTTATGTTGCTCAGCAGGCTTTATTTTGTTGGAACACAACAGCATTCTGTATTACTGACTCATAGGATTCTTAAATAAAGTCAGCTGCAGATCTTTCAAGAGACTCCTTTCCGTTCTGCAAGAAAATAAGAAAAGAGGAGCCAGATTAACTGTGTCATTGCCTGGCTCTGATGCGGAATCTCTCCCAGTAGTCAGCAGAAAAAAGGAAGTTACCTAATAATTAGCATCTCCTGTTGGCTCAGTTATAGTTTTTGGTCTTTGGGTGTTCTGAAAGTTAAATGCTGTGAACACTAAAGGTCACTGCATATATGTTCAAAGGGGCATTCTGACATTTACAGTGCCCCTGTAGGTTTCCAGCAAAATTTTGATTTCTTTTATACCACTTGGTGTCATTCTACTCACAAGTAGGCATACATACATAAAGTGAATCTGTGACCAGACTATGATCAATCAAGTAATAACATATTCTTTGTGCTTTAGGGCCATCCCTCACTTACCTCTATAGCTGCAGGAACGGTGGAGCAATCCATCGTCAAAGATCACAGCAGAAGCACTGAAGTAATCCAATTCAATTTCTCAAGAGCTTAGCTCGCCCTGCTTTTCTTTCCCAGTGCTTCGGGTCCATATACAATACAGCACATATGCTTTGATGCATGAATAGTGGCATTTTTGCCTGTCTTGCAATGCATTTTTCACGTGTGTTGCATTTTTAAAAAATAGCTTTTTATTTTACCCAACATGAGCTGAAGTGCGTGCAATAAGATGTTGCCAGCCTTTTTAGTGCACGACAATGCTAAACAATAGAAAACAAGGCTTTACACCTTGTCCATGTATTAGGCGGGCAGTAAACAATGCAGCCCAATGCATGTTGTTCAAATGTGCATTTAGATTTAAGGAATAAAAGGCTGCCAGGCTACTGAATAGCCTGCTGGGAAAGGGAAGCACGATGAACTGGGTTACTGAGAAAATGTAAACAGCTTTGAGAACTTTGATGAATTGCTCTACAGTGCCTGCAGTTACAAAGGTCAGTGCAGGCGTGTTTTAAAGCTCATTTACAATTTCTTAAGAACACATAGCTTTTTGGATAGCTCTTCCCTGGTTTTGAACACATCAATCACCATACTGCCTTCTTTGGAGATAAAAGTTACAGTTTCACCAGCAAAATTACTTGATATCTGAAGGGTGGATATTAGACTTGCAGTGGAGGTTCCTGCTTCATAAGCTAATAGCGGAAGGAGGTGCTTAGGTAGACATGGTGGATGGGGACTCAAGGTAGAAGGTTGTTGATTTGGCGATTTATTTATTGGAAGTCCAAAGAGCTGCAAGAGGTGGAGTGATGGCACATTGTTTGCCGGCTGTGTCATTGTTTTCCTCCAGCTTTATCCTCTGGGCTTTATCCTCTGGGGACATGAAGCACGCCAGGGTTGACCACATCACGAAAGTATGAGAAATACCCTACACATCTTTTGGCAGATAAACCAAGACTATATATATTTCATTGTGTGTATTTGGCCAGGGTTGCCCTTTAAAGCCTATACTTGCTCTGTGTGTGCTCTTCTTCCTTGCTAGTGTCAGGTCGTATTTTGTATGCAAGGAAACAGCAGACAGAATAGCCCGGAGAGAGAGAAAGGGATAATGAGATAGTTTCCTAAGTTATTTTTGCCTGCTTTGGCAGCTGCTGCAAGTTCATTCAGCTTTTTGTTCCCCAGTGAGTGTTTTGCGTGTGTGGTTACAATGGGGTGATGCAGATACACTGCAGGCTGATGCTAGAGTTCCGTTGTCCCATTCATAAGTCTAGAGAAGGGTGCAGTGCTTGTGAGAGAGCCAACTAGCAGAGGAAGTAAAGGGCCCCATCTAATGAGCGTCAGTATACATACTTTTGTTTCCGCCCCATGATCTACTAGCGAGCTACAATCATCGGGTTTGATGCTTGTCCCTATGACAAGCACAGCAGATGCCTTCTCTCTTAACGGACAAAGAGCATTTATTGCCGGCTACAGAGATTTGTATCAAGATAAATTTAGTTTATTTTTAGCATAATTAGCTTTTTGGCAAAGGCTAAATACAGAGCCCCAGATGGCTCAGTTCAAGAAAGCGGAGTGTTGAATTCATCAACTAAAATTTTTTTTAAAAAAATGCATTCAGACTTACAGATCCATAAAAGCCTTACTTTTCATAAATACAAACATTTGAAGCACATATACATATAAACATGGCTCCTTGGAACTGGATATTGCTAAGAAGTCTATATATAAACACAGGGCACACATCATCCACTCATATCATGCAATATATTCAAAAATCACACAAAAGGCAAATTATATATACCACGCAGCCCAGCCAGGGACTGATTCTGACAGCCTGCTAGTTAATATGCTTGCAAGATAACAGCTGGCTTTTTATACCTTGCAATGATGTTTATTGCTGCATGCACAAAAGTGAGAATCGGTCATAAGACAGGACAGGCCTTGTCTGTCTAAATTATACATCTGGCCCTTTCACACTTAAAGAGTAACTCCACTTTTGTTGAGAAAAAAAAACATTCCCCACTGGTTGATCTGTGTGAATTGCAGGGTATTTAACAAACTTTGATGCAGATTCCTACCTTTTGTCATTCTGAAGAAATCCCTGTGTGTTTGTCTGTGTCCATGTTCAAAAGTGAGTCTAATGGGAGTGGTTTCTTAATGATCAACCAGCTGCGGCACCTGCAAAACTATAATGAGGAAAATTGCAGGGCCTGCATCCCTTTAGATGTAATTTTCCATTGGGAGTATCTCACCAAAAAAAATTTTTGTTGCACGGGATGCCTGAAACCTGACTTGTATTTTAGTGCAGACTTCTGGGAAAATCAGTAAGCCAATCACACAAGCAGAAAATTACATACAGTGATGAAAATAAGTATTTGAACACCCTGCTATTTTGCAAGTTCTCCCACTTGGAAATCATGGAGGGGTCTGAAATTGTTATCGTAGGTGCATGTCCACTGTGAGAGACATAATCAAAAAAAAAAAATCCAGAAATCACAATGTATGATTTTTTTAACTATTTATTTGTATGATACAGCTGCAAATAAGTATTTGAACACCTGAGAAAATCAATGTTAATATTTGGTACAGTAGCCTTTGTTTGCAATTACAGAGGTCAAACGTTTCTTGTAGTTTTTCACCAGGTTTGCATACACTGGAGGAGGGATTTTGGCCCACTCCTCCACACAAATCTTCTCTAGATCAGTCAGGTTTCTGGGCTGTCGCTGAGAAACACGGAGTTTGAGCTCCCTCCAAAGATTCTCTATTGGGTTTAGGTCTGGAGACTGGCTAGGCCACGCCAGAACCTTGATATGCTTCTTACAGAGCCACTCCTTGGTTATCCTGGCTGTGTGCTTCGGGTCATTGTCATGTTGGAAGACCCAGCCTCGACCCATTTTTAAAGCTCTAACTGAGGGAAGGAGGTTGTTGCCCAAAATCTCGCAATACATGGCCCCGGTCATCCTCTCCTTAATACAGTGCAGTCGCCCTGTCCCATGTGCAGAAAAACACCCCCAAAGCATGATGCTACCACCCCCATGCTTCACAGTAGGGATGGTGTTCTTGGGATGGTACTCATCATTCTTCTTCCTCCAAACACGGTTAGTGGAATTATGACCAAAAAGTTCTATTTTGGTCTCATCTGACCACATGACTTTCTCCCATGACTCCTCTGGATCATCCAAATGGTCATTGGCAAACTTAAGACGGGCCTTGACATGTGCTGGTTTAAGCAGGGGAACCTTCCGTGCCATGCATGATTTCAAACCATGACGTCTTAGTGTATTACCAACAGTAACCTTGGAAACGGTGGTCCCAGCTCTTTTCAGGTCATTGACCAGCTCCTCCCGTGTAGTCCTGGGCTGATTTCATTGAGACCCCACGAGGTGAGATTTTGCATGGAGCCCCAGTCCGAGGGAGATTGACAGTCATGTTTAGCTTCTTCCATTTTCTAATGATTGCTCCAACAGTGGACCTTTTTTCACCAAGCTGCTTGGCAATTTCCCCATAGCCCTTTCCAGCCTTGTGGAGGTGTACAATTTTGTCTCTAGTGTCTTTGGACAGCTCTTTGGTCTTTGGTCTTGGCCATGTTAGTAGTTGGATTCTTACTGATTGTATGGGGTGGACAGGTGTCTTTATGCAGCTAATGACCTCAAACAGGTGCATCTAATTTAGGATAATAAATGGAGTGGAGGTGGACATTTTAAAGGCAGACTAACAGGTCTTTGAGGGTCAGAATTCTAGCTGATAGACAGGTGTTCAAATACTTATTTGCAGCTGTATCATACAAATAAATAGTTAAAAAATCATAAATTGTGATTTCTGGATTTTTTTTTTTGATTATGTCTCTCACAGTGGACATGCACCTACGATGACAATTTCAGACCCCTCCATGATTTCCAAGTGGGAGAACTTGCAAAATAGCAGGGTGTTCAAATACTTATTTTCCTCACTGTATCTGGGGGCATTCTGTATACATTCTGTTTACAGAACACCTCCAGGTAGCCATATTTCATTGCATTTCACAGATAAGTACAGAGCTGCAGATTGAAAAAGGAAAGGTAATTTTTAATAACATCCAATTACAATATGACTTGTGTCGCAATTATGCTATATATATATATATATTTATATATATATTTTTTTTTAACTGCTATTTTTTCCCCCACGAAAGTGGAATTACCCTTTAAGCGTTGTCACCTAATGCATTTCCATTGAAATCAGTGGAAACGCATGTCAGTGCACTCTGACATGGGTTATCAGGAGAGTTGATATGCAATGTAAAATGTATACATTTCCATAGATTTCAAAACACGCAAGTGTAAATGGGATCTCCAGATATGGGAAAAGCATCTTCCTTTCTTATGTGTCATCATGTGCTGCTTACCTCTCCACCATGGCCAATCAGATAAACCAAGAAGCCAATCAGAGAAACATCCAATTACAATATGACTTGTGTCACAATTATGCTATATATATATATATATATATATATATATATATATATATATATATATATGTATATATATTTTTTTTAATTGCTATTTTTTTCCCCATGAAAGTGGAGTTACCCTTTAAGCGTTGTCACCTAATGCATTTCCATTGAAATCAGTGGAAACGTATGTCAGTGCACTCTGACGTGGGTTATCAGGAGAGTTGATGCAATGTAAAATGTATACATTTCCATCGATTTTAAAACACGCAAGTGTAAATGGGATCTCCAGATATGGGAAAAGCATCTTCCTCGTGATAGCTCTATTATTCTTACGTGACATCATGTGCTGCTCACCTCTCTACCATGGCCAATCAGAGAATGCCCTATCTTCATTGAAAAAAAAATAAAAGGCTATCTGCAATAGCTGACATGCCCTACAAGCGACTCTCTCTTTCCAGCAACAGACAGGAAGTGGCTGGTAACCATGCAGAATAACAGAAGTGATTATTCTATGTAGCACAAGCTACCACAACAGTCTGTTACAGTATGCCCAGCGGCCACACTGTTCTGCAATGGAAATAATTTGAGTCAAGCTGACCCACACAAACTGTTTAAAGTAAAGGGAAACCTAGAGTTCTGGTTTAATCACCCCACTAATATATATAACTATAGTAATAAAAGCTGTTCACTTGTAAGAGTTAATTGAGTTTAGTAGGTGAAGCCGTGTTAACACTGAATAATGAATATCCAATCATACTAGGGAATTTTGAAAAAAAAAAGGCTTTTACTTTTGCATGATTGGGTGATTCAAGTGAAAAGTCTTTACTCTTGGCCATTAGCGCTAGCATTTTTTATTATTCTTTTCTAGTATATTGCCTTATATTCCCATGCTATATCAATGATAAAAGTTCCCCTATTTGCCATTTTTGGGAAGATAAAAATATATTGTGGCAGACTCCAGCTGGGAGTTATTTTAGCCTGAGAAACATCCTTGTGAAAAGGGGGTTATGCTAAAGAAAGTCATTTGGATATATTTGTATTGTTTTGTTTATCTGAGCTGGGAAACACTGGCAATTTATTTTACTGACATTAAAGCCAAACTCTAGGCAGAAATAAAAGACACAAATTGACGAAGCTCTTTAATTATTAAAACAGTATCAAATGTATTTGTTCTTTCCAATGATTTTTATTGAGGTTTTCAATAAGAACATAAGAATATATTATAATACAGCACAGTGACTATTCTTTGGTCCAGCTTGGTACATAGCATAGCTGGATACAGACAAGAAGAGTGAAAACGTTTCACAGCTCAATAACCCTCAAAACTATGAGTATCCACAGGTTCATGAGTCAGGTATTGGAGCCATTGGTAACATATAATCTAAACATTATACCTGAGACGCAAAAGCACCATTACCGAAAAAAAGAGCAACCGACAGAACAATTATCGTTCAATTTAAATTAGGTAATTAACAGTAACCTTATTGATTGCATGGACTTCTGCAAGTCCTTCAACATTTTATCTAGTACCGAGGTCACACTGGACCAACAATGGCTTAGAAATTAAACAAGATTATGGAGAAGAAAAGAGAGGATAAAAGAGAGGAGAATAAAGGGTAAATAGAAATCCGGTGAAGAGAAAGGTGAGAAAAGACTAGGAAAAGGTATCCAGGGATTCCATATTTTCGCAAAGTAGGCCTGTTTATCCTGAAAGAATAACCACCATACTACGTTCATTGATCGTGATCCAAGTTAATTTTGCCTTTAAGTGTTTAAAGGGAATCGTGGGTGATCTCCAGGACCGTGCAATGGATATCCTAGCTTCCATGAATATGAATGCGATTAGGCGTCTCACATATCCCAGAATCCCCTCCACTGGCCTCTACAAGAGAGCCTGCTGTGGAGTCCTGGGTAGGTTCACTTGGGCAAAGGAATATATAAAATTATATGTACGGATCCAGATCAAATGTATTTTTAATGCAATCAGAGTAAGTATCTGAATTTGACTTAGCATTAGATTGCTGCAGTCCTTGTATAGCAAAACATAGACTGAGGTAGGAAGAAGCAGCACAGCCTTATGCCTCGTACACACGACCGTTTTTCCCAATGGAAAAAACTGCCATGTGTACATGGGAAAAAACAACCGAGCAGGTTCTCGGTTTTCCCAAAGGACTTTTGCCCGCCGGAAAAATCGATTGTGTGTACGAGGCATAAGACCAGCCAGACATTGACGGTTCGAATCTCAGCCAGCTCAGCAGGGACCGGCTGAGATTTAAACCATTAATGGGCAGGCTGAATGGAACAAGTTGATCAATCAATCATCTTGG
Organism: Rana temporaria; assembly: GCF_905171775.1. Taxonomy (NCBI): domain Eukaryota; kingdom Metazoa; phylum Chordata; class Amphibia; order Anura; family Ranidae; genus Rana; species Rana temporaria. The sequence continues at coordinate 351,482,688 of NC_053491.1, forward strand.
GTACAACTAGCCTGCCGGATTTACTTGCTATTGTTCCCACACTCAGGAGAAGATGTAAACATTAGTTGGGCAGCTTGTTCACGTTGCATTTCTGGAGCGAAGATGAGTACTTGCTAACTTAAAAGCATTACTCTGGAAATTACGCATTACACGGTTAGAGCCTCTTCAGGTTTTTGTGTGGTCTGTCTTCCTATTGGGGACATTTCTCCTTATTTCCTGTCTGGACACAAAATGTGGGCAAACGTCTCCAACGTGGGCACAACATTTTTTTTTATATTTCATTTTTTTTTTAAACTTCTGAAAATGTTTTCCTAATGACAGCTGCTCCCCCTGTTCTTGTATGTTGGAGAAACGGTTCACTACTGGAGTAACAGAAAAGGCCTGACAGAAATTTCAACTTTCCCCCACTCTATCTTAAATAAATAAATGTACTGTATGGTATATGCATTATGCTGAATATAGTAATAATAATATAATGTTAAGCCTAAGCCATCTTCTGATTGGTTGCTATGGGTTATACCACAGCTTTTCCTCAACTACTTATGCACAAGGTCAAGTTTTTCAGCAGACAAAATGGCTGCCCTCTCCGCTGACAGAAGACAGGCCCTTTTTTATGCATTTTATGGGGCCTGAGCCTTCCGCTGTAACATAAAGCAGTAAATGTCCCTACAAAATAATTAAATGTCCCCACAAAAGGACTAGGCTTGACTGATGCGAAAGAATGAATTTGTTCAGTCTGTATAGTGGCGCTGACCTTAATAAACTTTAAAGAAAAAAAAAAGTGAATTGTGTTAACACGGCACTTCAGAGCCTCTGTGATACGGTGAAATAATGAAGCACTTAGCAGTAATTTGAGAATGTCAGGAGAAAGCAAATCACATTCACGACTTCACAGGCCCTGCCGCATGCTTTCCTTGTGATCTTGGAAAAGGATATTGAAGCCTCATAGCATTTCCCATGCACTTTGTTTAACCCTCTTGTGGTCCCTGGGGAAGGCCCAGAGCTGTACTCCTGCCTTAGCTTGGCAGGTTAAATAGCCACAACAATGGGCTCCACCCACTTTACAGCATCATTATGTTTTCTGACATATTGTAAGGCAGGTGTGTGAAACTCTCTATTAAAAAATAAAGTATATATATGTTGATGGGCTTTTGTTCACTTTAGACATGGTTTGCATTCCCATACAAGTCAATGTAAGTGCAAATCCTGTTGAAGCAGGTCAGAAGGAAATCAACTGCAGGTTAAATGCACCTGTCAGTGAGTTCTCAATTGTCTAACAAGTGTCTTAAATAGATGCCATCAACACATTCGCTAAAGCCGGCCATTCATGGGTCGAATTCGGAGATAACCCCAGATAGCAAGGATAACTTGCCACAAATGTGTGACTCTGTTAACTTGTTGCACATTATCACTGGCAACTCATACACTTGCAGGGCCCTTGAAGCACAAGTTCTAGTTGACACTTTCTCAATTTGTAGCAAATTTGCGTGGCAAGTTTCTAGCAAGTGCAAAGTTGCAGTGATGAGTCATTCTGCAAGTCTATAGCATGAAAATTCAGTCACAGTGACCCCTGTGGTGGGATGACTATTGTGCAACATAACTGAACCAGACTTGCAGAATGTTTGCAAGAAAAAGTTGATCTGGAGTCATGTAATGCAGACTTTCTGCAATTGTTCCACAAACTTGTGAAGCCTGGCAAGTCTAGCAATAGCTTAGCAAGTCATTTTCACAATTGCTTGCTACCTGGGATTTTCACAATTGCTTGCTACCTGGGCATAGGCCCATTGACGTAGGCCTTTAAAATGAATCTAAGCCAGGGGTCTCCATACTTTCTAAACAAGATTACTGTCCTTCAGACTTTTGGAGGGCTGGACTGTGGCCGTTGGGAGTAGAAATCGCCCTGGCATCAATGGAAGTAAATAATGCAAAACAATTCCTCCCTCAGTAAACATGTACCAGGAGGAGGAATAGCACCCCATTTTTGGTGTTAGTGAGAGGAATAGTGCCCCATTGTTGATGTCATTAGCAGGAATTATGCCTCATTGTTGGTGTCAGTGGAAGGAAATGTACCCCAAGGGCCGGATTAAGGTAAGCAAGGGGTTTGGAGACCACTGATCTAAGCCAAATATTTTTTTTTTTTTTAAGGATGGCCCAGAACTGTGAGGTTTTGTTGCTGATGAGGTAGAGAATAAAAGCAGAACTCCACTTATAAAGTCCAGAATAAGATTTTATTTAAATTCATTAAGAAGTCATTCATCATGGGTCACTTTTATTTGGGATTATAAACAAATTAATGTCTGGTTTAACTTTTGTGAAGCTTACTTTTGCTGAAATTCAGCAGCACGCCTCATCGCAATAATATTAGGGTTTGTATTGCGGTCTGTGTCCCCACTCTGGATATTTAACCTATTTTATTTGTCAAGAAGTGATGGGAGATCTTCCAGTGGTGGCAAATGAAAGGAGATTTAATTTTTCGATTTGTAGGGTTGGGTCTCCAAAGCAAGAAGTGAAGGCAAATTTCTCCACTGGGACACAGCAAAAAAAAAAAAAGGTTAAATCTTTTCAAAAATTGAAAATTAAAATAAAAGTTTTGACTTTTAGATATACTTTAACACCAGCCTAGTCCAAACATTAATACAATTTCTGCAGTTAGTGCAGGCACTCCCACTGTCAGCCTGATTTTAGATGGTGTGAGGAGTTTATCATAAAGATATTCAAGCAAATGCTTAAAGCACAGACTAAAAATGAATATCTATCTCCTTACATATGTAAAATTTAGCTTGAAGCGCTTATTTAAAGTGGATCTTACAGTAAAATGCAAGGTCTGCTCAAATTACCTCGGCCCCCACCCCTTTCAAATAAGCTAATGGAGATGCTAAACAGTCTTTCTCAACATTTTTACCCCATAGGAACCCTTAAAATAATGTTCAGGTCTCAGGGAACTCCCAGTAGATTAGCCCATCAGGAGATTATTGGGAAAATTACCTTTACATTGGTGGTGGTAAGTGGCAAGGACGTCCCCCTTACAGGGGTAGCCACAATCACACGCTTGCAGTCATGCTGCAGGCTCTGTGAAATGGCATCGGACCTTGAACTATGCAAATACCTTCAGAGAGGATGTCAGTGAGCCACAGTTTAAGGAACCCCTGGCCACCCTTAGAAGAACCCTATGGTTCCACGGAACCCTGGTTGAGAATAGCTGGTGTAAAATGTACCTGTAAAGAAAAACGTTCATTGATACCTTACCCTTGCTGGGCATGATGTCATATTTCTGGGAATATTTCTGGGCAATACAGAGCAGGTGAAAAATCTCAGAAAAGACAGTCCCTTGTTTGAGCATCTTCTCTCAAGATTGTGGCTGCTCTATATAATCTAAGATCTAGCCAGAATGAGTATAACGTTAACCTTGCCCAAGCACTGCAGGCAGGAGGTGGAGGTGGGGTTGGGGTTAGTATAAACCCTAACATTTTTCTTTACAGATACATGTGACAACTATTCATAGTAGGTGATTTGTTAAGGCAAAGAGGGGGGGCCCAGACGGTTTAAGCAGAACTTGCATTTTACTGCAAGGTATGCTTTAAATCTTTTAATGCCTTGGTTCACAGAATGACCATCTTGTTATATCTCTCAGAAAGTCCAATGGCAAGATATTCCTGCTGGAATCTCTAATCTACCCTCCTTTTACTGCTGAATTCTTCAGGAATATATAGCAGGGATATTCCGAATTCCTGCTAGTGGCTATAAAAAGTGGGTAGAGCTCAGAACTCCCTGTCACGACTACAATAAGTAGGTTATGGAAGAGCCCTGGGGCCATCATAAAAAAAAAAAATACTAAATTCTGAGTTTCAAAGTCAGAATTCTGAGATTAAAAAGACAGAATTCTGTGTTTCAAAGTCAGAATTCTGAGATTAAATGTCAGAATTCTGTGTTTCAAAGTCAGAATTCTGTGTTTCAAAGTCAGAATTCTGAGATTAAATGTCAGAATTCTGTGTTTCAAAGTCAGAATTCTGAGATTAAATGTCAGAATTCTGAGATTAAAAAGACAGAATTCTGTGTTTCAAAGTCAGAATTCTGAGATTAAATGTCAGAATTCTGAGATTCTAAATATAGTAGTCTCTATTAGGAGGATTTTAGGAGCAATTAGCAATAATGTAGTAACACCCATAGAACATGATTCTGCAGACATACAAGTGTGGTGCTCTAGATATTGATCTGTAAATCTATTTTAGTTACAGCATACAGTATGGGGAAGCAGGCAGTGCTGGGCTCTCTGGTTCCTCTACTGTATTAACAGTCCCACATTTTACTGTCATTTGCTCTAACATAAAGAGGGATGCTGAAAACGAGTGTATTGTGTGTGTGAGTGGGGGGGGGGGGGGATGACACAGCTTCCATAGATAACAGAACACAATGCACCCCAACTTTTAGGAAACATTGCACTGTTGCCCCAACAAGAGGGAATTGTGACCACAATGTGTGTCTTTGTTCAGAATGGCTTGATTATAGCAATTACATGTCTGGACTAATTCTTACAGAGAATGAACCCCATATTACACATACAAATCAATACAGGTATATAACTTGAGAAATAGCTCAATGCATAGGGTGACAGACTTGTGTTTCATATTTTGTGGGTTCGAATCCAGGAGACAGCACAATTTGTTTTTAAGTTATATGTATATATACATATTATTTTATACATTGCTCTTAGATTAAAATAGAGATGTCCCAATACCAATATTAGTAAATCAATATATTGAAAATGTATATGTCTTCAAAAAATTAAGCTCTGAGCTGGATTCGAACCCAAAACTTAGAAACACAGAAGTCTATTACTCTAACCATTGAGCTATAACCCAAATCATAAAACTCTACTGTTTTTTTTGGTTTAATATGGGGTTCATTCTCTGTAAGAATTAGTCCAGACATGTAATTGCTATGATCAAGCCGTTCTGACCATAGACACACATTGTCATTCTGCCTTCTAACCATTCACAATTCCCTCATGTTGGGGCAACAGTGCAATGTTTCCTTAAAGTTGGGGTGCATTGTGTTCTGTTATCTATGGAAGCTGTGTCATCACCCCCCCCCCACACACACACACACACAGACAGACAATACACTCGTTTTCAGCATCCCTCTTTATGTTAGAGCAGATGACAGCAAATGGAGGAACCAGAGAGCCCAGCACTGCCTGCTTCCCCATACTGTATGCTGTAACTAAGATAGATTTAGAGATCAATATCTAGAGCACAAAACTTGTATGTCTGCAGAATCATGGTCTATGGGTGTTACTACATTATTGCTAAATGCTCCTAAAATCCTCCTAATAGAGACTACTATATTTAGAAACTCAGAATTCTGAGATTTAAAGTCAGAATTCTGAGATTAAATGTCAGAATTCTGAGTTTCAAAGTCAGAATTCTGAGATTAAAAGTCAGAATTCTGAGTTTCAAAGTCAGAATTCTGAGTTTCAAAGTCAGAATTCTGAGTTTCAAAGTCAGAATTCTGAGATTAAAAGTCAGAATTCTGAGTTTCAAAGTCAGAATTCTGAGTTTCAAAGTCAGAATTCTGAGTTTCAAAGTCAGAATTCTGAGTTTCAAAGTCAGAATTCTGAGATTAAAAGTCAGAATTCTGAGATTAAAAGTCAGAATTCTGAGATTAAAAGTCAGAATTCTGAGATTAAATGTCAGAATTCTGAGTTTCAAAGTCAGAATTCTGAGTTTAAAAGTCAGAATTCTGAGATTAAAAGTCAGAATTCTGAGATTAAAAGTCAGAATTCTGAGTTTCAAAGTCAGAATTCTGAGTTTCAAAGTCAGAATTCTGAGATTAAAAGTCAGAATTCTGAGATTAAAAGTCAGAATTCTGAGATTAAAAGTCAGAATTCTGAGATTAAATGTCAGAATTCTGAGATTAAAAGTCAGAATTCTGAGATTAAAAGTCAGAATTCTGAGATTAAAAGTCAGAATTCTGAGATTAAAAGTCAGAATTCTGAGATTAAAAGTCAGAATTCTGAGTTTCAAAGTCAGAATTCTGAGATTCAAAGTCAGAATTCTGAGATTCAAAGTTAGAATTCTGAGATTAAATGTCAGAATTCTGAGTTTCAACGTCAGAATTCTGAGTTTCAAAGTCAGAATTCTGAGATTTAAAGTCAGAATTCTGAGTTTCTAAATATAGTAGTCTCTATTAGGAGGATTTTAGGAGCAATTAGCAATAATGTAGTAACACCCATAGACCATGATTCTGCAGACATACAAGTTTTGTGCTCTAGATATTGATCTGTAAATCTATCTTAGTTACAGCATACAGTATGGGGAAGCAGGCAGTGCTGGGCTCTCTGGTTCCTCTACTGTATTAATAGTTCCTCAGTTTGCTGTCATCTGCTCTAACATAAAGAGGGATGCTGAAAACGAGTGTATTGTCTGTCTGTGTGTGTGGGGGGGGGGGTGATGACACAGCTTCCATAGATAACAGAACACAATGCACCCCAACTTTAAGGAAACATTGCACTGTCGCCCCAACATGAGAGAATTGTGAATGGCTAGAAGGCAGAAGGACAATGTGTGTCTATGGTCAGAACGGCTTGATCATAGCAATTACATGTCTGGACTAATTCTTACAGAGAATGAACCCCATATTAAACCTATAAAAACAGTAGAGAATTATGACTTGGGTTATAGCTCAGTGGTTAGAGTAATAGACTTCTGTGTTTCTAAGTTTTGGGTTCGAATCCAGCTCAGAGCTTAATTTTTTGAAGACATATACATTTTCAATACATTGATTTACTAATATTGGTATTGGGACATCTCTATTTTAATCTAAGAGCAATGTATAAAATAATATGTATATATATACATATAACTTAAAAAAAAATTGTGCTCTTTCCTGGATTCGAACCCACAAAATATGAAACACAAGTCTGTCACCCTATGCATTGAGCTAATTCTCAAGTTATATACCTGTATCGATTTGTATGTGAAATATGGGGTCCATTTGCTGTAAGAATTAGTCCAGACATGTAATTGCTATGATCAAGCCGTTCTGAACAAAGACACACATTGTGCTCACAATTCCCTCTTGTTGGGGCAACAGTGCAATGTTTCCTAAAAGTTGGGGTGCATTGTGTTCTGTTATCTATGGAAGCTGTGTCATCCCCCCCCCCCCCCCCCCACACACACAGACAGACAATACACTCGTTTTCAGCATCCCTCTTTATGTTAGAGCAGATGACAGCAAACTGAGGAACTATTAATACAGTAGAGGAACCAGAGAGCCCAGCACTGCCTGCTTCCCCATACTGTATGCTGTAACTAAAATAGATTTACAGATCAATATCTAGAGCACAAAACTTGTATGTCTGCAGAATCATGGTCTATGGGTGTTACTACATTATTGCTAATTGCTCCTAAAATCCTCCTAATAGAGACTACTAGATTTAGAAACTCAGAATTCTGACATTTAATCTCAGAATTCTGACTTTGAAACTCAGAATTCTGACATTTAATCTCAGAATTCTGACATTTAATCTCAGAATTCTGACATTTAATCTCAGAATTCTGACATTTAATCTCAGAATTCTGACTTTAAATATCAGAATTCTGACTTTGAAACTCAGAATTCTGACATTTAATCTCAGAATTCTGACATTTAATCTCAGAATTCTGACTTTGAAACTCAGAATTCTGACATTTAATCTCAGAATTCTGACATTTAATCTCAGAATTCTGACATTTAATCTCAGAATTCTGACTTTGAAACACAGAATTCTGTCTTTTTAATCTCAGAATTCTGACTTTGAAACTCAGAATTTAGTATTTTTTTTTTTTATGATGGCCCCAGGGCTCTTCCATAGTAGGTGGAGTTTTGAACTTCTAAAAATATAATGTGAATAATCAAGTATAGAAATGTTGCCAAAGGAATACCTGACATGGTTAGGAAGCCGAAATAGAAGTACATCCTACATCCAAACCTAAAACTAAATTTTTTTTTTTTTTACCTTTGCATTGAGAGATTGGTTAAAACCCTGTTATTTTTTTCTTCCTATTGGGAAAACTTCTTTTTGATAGTTGTCACTAGAACAAGTGACCCTATTGTAAAGTCTGCCCTCTTTTCTTGTCCAGGTGACAATCATAACGTTTAAAATGTTACATCAACTTTTGTCTCGGCGAGAGTGATCATAGGGCAGAAAGAGAGAGTGGAGACACTTTCCCACTCTATCCCCCCCAAAAAGTTTGAGCTCTACATACTGTATATTTCAAGAACATCTAACGATAAAGCATTATTGGCCTCTTCACTACAATTCCCTCATCATGGGTGCTTCAAACATAACTTGTATAGCTCTACACAACATATAGGTGTTTTTGGAAGATTCTACTAAAACCACATAAGACGCGTCATCCGACAAGGAAATAAGTCAGTGGGGAAAGGCGTTTACAGTGTGAGCCACCGGCGGTGTATGTGCTATAATTCAGCTTGTGGACACGGCTGATCACTCTGATTAACACGTGTGGTTTAAAATAAACCTTTGGCACACAGAGAATGCGCTGGGCAGACTCAGGCCCCAACCATTTAACCAGAGTTCAGCGACTCTGATGACAACCGTGTGCGCTTAGCAATTAAAAGCTGGCAAAGGCTTGCAGACTTTTAATTCAGATACAGCTCATGCTGATCATTTCCTGTCCTCCAAGAGGAAATTCCCGATGAAACTGAGGAATCATTTTTTTGTTATTTTTTCTTCACCACAGAAAGAATTTGTCATACTTTTTTCTTTATTTTTTAATTTCTGTTAGGAAAAATCAGCAATCTGTATAACAAATGTTTTAGTGCCGTGTTAAGTTGTGACAAATGTATATTAGTGTTTTTTTTTTTCTTATAAAGATTTAGATTAAAAAAGTATGGAGCGTTTTGCAAAGTTTGGGAATGAACTGTGGTTTCATGAAACACGGCTAGATTGTAGGCCTTTAAAGCTTAACTCCAGCAAAAAAATAACACGATAAAATGGAAAAAGCCCATTTAAAAATAAAATATCAAAACCAATTTTTTCTACAATATTCATCCCCATTCCAAAGATTGACCCTGCAATTTTTGTCCACTGTTGCATGTCCTCAGTTTGATGGCAAGCATCATTTGGTCCACTTCGTCTAAGCTTCCTGGTCCCACCCTAGCCCCTGATTGGACAGTTAAAGGAGAAGTAGCACAGTGATGAGCTAATCTCTCTGTCACTGTTTTTTCTTATTAGCATTCTTCTTGTCATCACATGAACTGATTGACTAATTGACTGCTTCTCATACGCCAGCCATGCTGTACGATCCCTTTCACACTGGGGCGGTGGGGGCAGTAAAGTTTCAGCGGTGATTCACTGCTATTCGGGTGGGAGCAGAGCACTTTTAACCCCCCTAGAAGGGGTTAAATGCGCACATGTAGCGCCACTGCCGAATCGCTTTGCAGGCACTTCGGCAGCGCTGCCCATGCATTCCAATGGGCAGGGGCAGTGGAAAAACAGTATATACACCGCTCGCAAACCGCTCCAAAGATGCTGCTTGCAGAACTTTTTCTAACGTCCTGCAAGCGCACCCCTTCAGTGTGAAAGCACTTGGGCTTTCACACTGGGACTGCAGATGAGGCATTTTCAGGCGCTTTACATGCACTATTTTTAGCGCTTAAATTCCTAAAAAACACCCCAGTGTGAAAGGGGTCTACAGGGACTGCAAGAGGCTGATACCAGGTCTGCAGTGGGCGTGTTAGCAGGGGGCAAAGAAACAGCAGTACACTGATCTTCCCAGTAAAGAGCTGTGCTTGGAGGGTATGGAGGAACTGAACATAAATAAATCTTTCCAAAAGTGACCCTGAGCTACCAGGGACTCATAAAATCAGCCCCCCTTTAAATGTTGATTTCAAAGTCTTTAGATTTCTGAGGATCAGAGTGGCATTTGGCGTTGTGGCCAACAAAAAAAGTAAAGAGCAGTGACTGACTTCTTTTACTGGTATGCCTTCATTGGGGCTCTATACTACAGCAATAGGGTAAAATATTTGTGTCTTTCTGAGGCCTCGTACACACGACCGAGTTTCTCTGCAAAAACCAGCAAGAAACTTGCTGGGAGATATTTTTTTGCCGAGGAAACCGGTCGTGTGTACATTTTCGTTGAGGAAACTGTCGAGAAACTCGACGAGCCAAAAAGAGAGCAAGTTCTCTATTTCCTCGACGGGAATGGAGAAAATTGGCTTGTCGAGTTCCTCGACAGCCTAACAAGGAACTCGACGAGGAAAACAATGTGTTTCGCCCGTCGAGTTTCTCGGTCGTGTGTACGAGGCTTCAGGCACTACAGAATTTGGAATACTGATAGCATCAGAGGAATCTTGACAGGAGGTTGCAGCCCTGCCTGGAAACACTAATAAAAAACGTGGGGGCCCACTCATACTATTGCGGTACAGTAACACAATGTGCAAAAATATTTGTTATTTACATTTCTGCAGTGCCATTCATTGTGAAAGGCACTCCAGTGCACCTTGTTAACAGGTGTGCTGCCAGAAATGATATATATACCCCATTTTCGTGCATCGTGGTATTTTAGCAGCCTATTCAAATGGTCTGCTTTAATGCAAGGCATGCTAATGCAGTACAATACAGTAAAACCTTGGTTTGAGAGTAACTTGGTTTGAGAGCGTTTTGCAAGACAAGCAAAATGTTTAAATACATTTTGCCTTGATATACAAGCGATGTCTGGATATAAGAGTATCGTCATGTCACAACTGAGTATAAAAAAGAAGAGAGGAGCCTCTAAGTGTAGCACTATGGTTACATTTAATGAAGGTAAAACATTTAGCAACTTATTGCTACACTCAGGCGCGTACACACGGTCGGTCAAAACCGATGGAAAAGCACTGAAGGACCGTTTCATCGGTCCAAACCGATGGTGTGTGGGCCCCATCGGTCAGTTATCCTTCGGTCAAAAATTTTCGAACTTGCTTTAAAATTGAACCGATGGATGCCTAACCGATAGGTCAAAACCGACGGTTAGTATGCAAAAGCATCGGTTAAAAACCCGCGCATGCTCAGAATCAAGTCGACGCATGCTTGGAAGCATTAAACTTCATTTTTCTCAGCACGTCGTTGTGTTTTACGTCACCGCGTTGGACTCGATTGGTTCTTTAACTGATGGTGTGAAGGCACATCAGACCATCAGTCAGCTTCATCGGTTAACCGATGAGAACGATCCTTCGTGTGTACGCGGTCTTAGAGGTGCCTCTCTTCTCTTTTATACCCTGTAAAAAAAATGTTTTGATATACAAGTGCTTTGGCTTACAAGCATGTTTCTGGAACGAATAATGCCACGTACACACGATCATTTTTCAGCATAAAAAAAAAACGAAATTTTTCGGCATGTAGAAAAAACTATGTTTTTCCAACTTCATCATTAAAATGACGTTGCCCACACACCATCATTTAAAAAAAAATGCTCTAGCAAAGCGCGGTGACATACAACACGTACGACGGCACTATAAAGGGGAAGTTCCATGCGGATGACGCCACCCTTGGGGCTGCTTTAGCTGATTCCGTGTTAGTAAAAGACGATTCACGCTTTTCTGTCTGTTACAGCGTGATGAATGTGCTTACTCCATTATGAACAGTAGTTTTACCAGAACGAGCGCTCCCGTCTGAGCATGCGCAGGTTTTTAACGTCATTTCAGCCCACACACGATCATTTTTTACAACCCGAAAAACGACATAGTTTAAAACGAAGTTAAAAAATGCAGCATGTTCGCATTTTTTTTTTTTTGTCGTTTCTCAGAACCCGAAAAATGATGTGAAGCCCACACACGATCATTTTAAATGACATTTTTTGAAAACAACGTTTTTTTCATGCCGAAAAATGATCGTGTGTACGCGGCATTATGCTTACTGTAGTGTAAACAAAATTCATACTGAGGTAAAGCAAGTGGAATTTCTGCCCTAAAGCACATGTAAACCTAATTACTTAAATCTCATATAAGCTTTATATGTTAATTTAATTTAAAACATGTTGTTTCATATTTTGAATTCTGCAGCTTTTATTTAAATAATAATTGTCCATTCTACAAAGGGAACCATGCTCATGTGCTTCCAGTTAAAGGGTAGTTGTTTCCTGTGTTATCACCACACCAGCTTCTAGTAAATGCTGCAAGTGCCTATTTTAACATACATTACACTGGCATGGTCAACTGTTGTCACCATCAGCAATCCTACCCTGAGACATGTCAGGCAGCTATCACTGGAGTGAATGTTAACAAGAAATTGCTGCAAAAAAGGCTGCAGCAGCAACAAGAGATAAAAAGAAGAGAAAATGGCAATTGTTTATGATACAGTGACTTAGAAAACTAAATGTCATTCATTTAGGGTTTATATCTATGTGAAGAAAATTAGCAGTAATTCCAGTCTAACATCAGACGCTCAGTGAATGATTTCTACCTGTTGCCTGAAGTTGCCCTTTAAATATTTAAGAAACACAAGACACACAGAGCTTTCCGTCCCCTTGGTTCCTAATCTTTGTTAAACTAGCAGTCTGGGGAGCAGTGCACACAGTACTGTTCCCACGCTAGTTCACAAGATCCATTCTAGTTTCAAATAATGCTGAAGAATCTGTGGAATTCCATTTATCTTGTACCATGAAAGTTGATGCAGAACATGTCAGCTGCTTAACCCCTGGAGCACCCAGAATCCTCCAAGCACAGGAGCACAATACATCGGGGATGCTGCCAGCATTTCAGGGGTTAAGAGGACAAGCAACCCCTGAGATGGGTGACAGCAGATTTGAAAAGCCACAAGAAACCTAAACAGTTTCACTTGTACAGAAAAAGACTTATAAAAAAACAGATAATTGCAGGTAGGACTGCTACTTAAAGGGCACATAATGAAATACAAGGTCCTAGCAGAGCGGCTCAGAGAAATGTACATTGTTCTGTAGAAAAGAAAAGAATATTCTTCAGGAGGGGGCTTGCTTATGTGGCATTTTAATAGAATATTAGGTATTTTTTTTTACAATATACCTAAATCCCTTTTAGTCTGTGGATTAATAACTGGATGCTGTTGGGATTAAGCTTCATTGTTGCCATTTCCTTCTTAAAAAAAGTGAATATATCTTTAACTATCTAATTATTCGATTATGCTTTGTGTATTACTTGATTCAGATGCTGCAAATGTGAGCTTGTTATGGTAATCGCAAATACCTGTGTCATAAGAAACTATAGAAATATTGGCCCAGATTCACATACATTGGCGCATATTTATGCGGGCGTAGCGTATCTAATATACGCTACGCCGACGCAGCGCACAGTATTCAGGAAGCCAGTGCTCCCACTCGCTCTCAAATCTACGCTGGGTTTCCTCGGCGTAATCCAGCGTAGGTGGAAGTGGGCATGAGGCGTGACCCCATGCAAATGATGGACCAAGCGCCATAGAAGTACTTAAAACGAACGGCGCATGCGCCGTCCCGTGGACGCATCCCAGTGTGCATGCGCAGAATCACGTCGGAACTACTCCCTAAAATACGACGGATCACTGCCTACGATGTGAACGTAACCTACGCCCAGCCCTATTCACGTAGTACGTAAACGACGTAAAATACGACGGCTCTGTTCCATGGTCCATACCTTTGCATGAGTTGCGCCTCCTATATGGGGAATAACTTTACGCCAGACGTACGACTTACGCAAACCGCGTATATTATGCGCCGGGCACAACTACGTTTGTGAATCAGGGTATCTCCCTCATTTGCGTATATGCATAGAAAATCAATGGGAGCGGCAAATGCGCCCAGCGTAAATATGCGCCCACGATACGACGGCGTAGGCAAGTTACATCGGTCGTAGGAAGCCTATTTTTAGGCGTATCTCAGATTGTGGGCACGGCGCACAGATACGACGGCGCATAGTTACACTTACGCGGCGTATCTCGAGATACGTCGGCGTAAGTGCTTTGTGAATCCTTTGTTTTTAGACTTTAAGGGCACTTTCACACTGGGGCGGAAGGGGCGATAGCAGTAAACTGCTGTAATAGCAGCGCTTTTCGCCCGCTAGTGTGGCACTTTTAACCCGAATAAAGGGTTATAAGCACCCACAAAGTTCCCCTGCAGAATCGCTTTGCAGACGCTTCAGCAGCACTGCTCATTGATTTCAATGGGCAGAAGTGGTGGAGCAGTGGTATATACACCACTCCTCCACTGTCGGAAAGATGGTGCTTGCAGAACTTTTCCTAGTGTCCTGCAAGCGCACTGCCCCAGTGTGAAAGCACTCAAGCTTTCACACTGGGGCTGCAGGGGAAGCATTTATCAGCCCAAAAGCACCTGAAAAATGCCCCAGTGTGAAAAGGGTCTTAGTGGGAATTTCTGTAACCATAACAAGAACCTGAAGTATGAAAGTTCTGCCCACAAAGGCAAGCAGAAGACAAATAACTAGTCACCAGTACTGCCACTAAGTACACTGTGACTGATCGTTTCTCCGGTAGTGGCTTATTTTTTCTGCACTGCTTATGTCACACTGTCATGGGGACCATTTTATTAGAGGGGAAGGATTTGCTTCCTTATGTTAGAGCTGCCCTCTGATGACTAGGGATCTGATGACTGGTGGGGGAATATTTAAGGAGCAGCAGGAGAGGTGGAGGAAGCTCAGAACCACAGAATGAATAAAGCAGAAGCAGGGAGATCTTTGCACTGCAGGTTCTGAGGTACAGCTTCCTCTCCAGCAAGAAGATCAGTGAGCAGCACAGTAGCAACATAACAAAAATCTTACACCAAATCTTGTAAGTTTAGCAGTCAGAGGCAGCAGTATATTAGATGATCTCACACTGCAGATATACTGTACAGCTACGAGGCTCAAAGAACATGGGGCCAGATTCACAGAAAAAGTACGCCGGAGTATCTGCTACTCCGGCGTACTTTCAAATTTGCCGCGCCGTATATTTATTTGTAATTCACAAACAAAGATACGACGGCTTTTGGCTAAGATCCGACAGGTGTACGGCTTCGTACGCCTTCGGATCTTAGTATGCAATACTTCGGCGACCGCTGGGTGGAGTTTGCGTCGTTTTCCGCATCGGGTATGCAAATTAGCTGTTTACTGCGATCCACGAAGGTACGCGCGTTCGTAGCATTCTCTTACGTCGTCGCTAGTCGGTTTTTCTCGTCGCAATCTTAAGCCTGCTATTTCATGGCTTAGATTTAGACCATCCATGTTAAAGTATGGCCGTCGTTCCCGCAAATTTTAATTTTTTTTTTTTTGCGTAAGACGTCCGGGAATACGAAAGTATGTTACGCACGTCGCCGTTCAAAAAACACGTTGGGGCGCCGTAATTTTGCGCAAAGCAGGGCGGGAAATTTCCAAACGGAGCATGCGCAGAAAGTTCGTCGCGGGAACGCGTCTACTTTAAATGGTACACGCCCCATTTGAATTAGGCGGGCTTGCGCCGGACGGCTTTACGCTACGCCGCCGCAAGTTTACAGGCAAGTGCTTTGTGAATCAAGCACTTACGCCGAAAACTTGCGGCGGCATAACGTAAAGGGGATACGTTACGCCGCCGTAATTATTCGTGAATCTGGCCCTTAGCCGCTGGAAGTGCATTGCTAGTTTTCAGGGTAAATTTAGGTAGAGCAATATATATCTTTTAGGTACTGCTTTGGCACAATTATCATTTCTATATGCTCCTTATAAGATAGAAAGTCTTAATTTAGTTCAGGTCCACTTTATGGGGGATTTACCTATTTTCATCAAGAAAGTAGATAACTTTTCCACATACCATGTACCAAAATACCCTCCACATAGAGTGGTAAAAATCTCCTTGACTCCTAATTGTCCAGTTGTTCTTTTCTCAAAGGCTACTGAAACTCTGGGAGCTGTTTGGGTTCAAGCAAGGCTAAATCGCCTATTTTTGGAGACATGAAAGGCAGCAAGTCCTTGAGCATTATCTATGTCACCCTAATTACATGTATGTTTTTTTTTAATAAAATCAGTGTAAGTACCTAAATTTGATCTGGTATACTAGTCTCTTGCAGCCCCCTATGCAGCAGCACTGGGAGGGGGAGGGGCAAGGCAGAGAGCCAATCAGGTGTTCTGCATACAATCTTATTATGCTTTCTTACATGTGCTCTAAGATGGCTACTATGCCCCTTGAACCTCGTCATCACTCCTTGTTGGAGCCAGCCTTTAAAGTGGAAGTAAACCCTTCAATTTCATAGTTACAAAAACAGTTAACATTCCCGGCATGCCGGAAATGCTAGCTGTCACATTTGTTTGTGCTCTCAACCAAACTGCCAAACCATCCAATGGCTGGTTTCATAACAGGTCACATGTACAGCATCATGGCAGTTGCAAATTAAATAGAGTTCCTTGGCTGAAAACGATAGGAGGGTTTACTTCCACTTTAAGTGACAGTACATGTGGAACCCTTCATATGTTGACAAGAAACATGCTTAAAGGGACCATGGGCAGAGGGATGACTTCATCAGTGTGCTGCTCTTTTACTGTCCAGTCAGTAGTCTTGGGGTGTCATCCACCTGTGCTGTGTGTGTGGGGCTGTGTAAATCTCAGAAATGGATCAACATATCTGGTGACTGATAAAAACAACTCTTGTGTGTGCGTTATCTGTGTATTTAGCTGTTTGCTTGGTGTTCAGCTTTATTGAAGCTTTGTTAACCTACATATGTTTTTTTTATTTTACTATGCAGGATTGCCTTAAAGCATGTCAAGAACAGATCGAATCTGTGCTGGTCAGCAGCCTTAGACAAAACAGACAGCAGGCACAGGAAAGAAACACGTCTAAGACCATGGACGAACTGGATCAGGCCAGCACCCCTACAGACGTGCGAGACATCAACCTGTGAGGGCTCCCGCCAAGCGAAAGAGTCTTTCTTTGTTTTCTCCCTTGTTCTGTATTTTTAGAACAACCCGTTTATATCTGCTCCCACTTAGGAAAAAAAATATTTAAAAACTATTTTAAATACAAAAAAAAAAGAAAAAAAAAGAATTATTATGTGTTTGGTGCCTGTCGTGTCCATTTAGAAGGGAATCCCACAATATATTTGATAATTGCTGTTCTTTATTATTATATTGTTTAAAATTAAGTGCTTATGTAAGCATAAAACCTAGCTAGAAAATTGTAAGTCTGCATTTGTGGGATAAAACTTTAGATGTTCCCTTTTTTTTTTTTTTTTACGTTGTAGTTGCTTACACCTCTCTCGCTAGACGTCACAGAGGGAGTGAGCAGTTATTTGTGGTGTGTTTTTTCATGTGTAGATTGCAAAGCAAAAGACTAATGGATTCTAGAGACCGAAAATCAGAAGGATCCCTAAAGAGATTGAAGCAGTTTTCCTATTTTTGGAGCGTTGATAAATTGGGATCTGTTCTGTTTTCATTGTTATCTAATGAGAGGTGCTTTCTCAATCTCCTGTTTAGTTTTTGTTTACTTTTGCTATCTATGGTAGCTGCTACCGAAAAAAAAAAAGATGCTTTATTTTTTGCAAGCCTAAAGGCAGTTATTTTTTTTAAACCATTGTTTTACCCCTTTTACCTTTTTTATTTCTTCCTTAGAGAATATGTAGACATAGAGAGGGGGTTTACAGCCTACTGTGGATCACAAATTTGGTCACGTCCAACTCCACCTTTTTGACTGTAAGGCAGGTCATTGAACTCACCCCGTTTTGGTCTTTAGGCCTTTAGAGTATCAGCTGTGTCCAGTGAAAACTATTCAGGTTGTACTTTTTTGTCAAGGGGCAACCAAAGGCACAGCTGTGTCTATGAAATTAGATTTTTATATCGGCAAGAAGCTGAGAGTGCCTGATTTAGTCCAGGGTTTTCCATAGGTGTAGATACATAACCAACGGAACACTGGCCACAGAACATACTTGAAAAGTCTTTGGTAAAAAATGCTACTTGTGGAAGCCATTTCACCAGCAAGCCCAAAGATTTATGACGAATGGCCATTAGAATGAATTAACATTCAAACACTAAACGCGCCTAGTGTCAACGCATGTTAGACTCGCTAACGCTTGTTTACATTCATCAAGCATTTTTTTCGGCCAAATCATTGCTGTTCTTGGACGTTATTGTAGTGGAGTTTTTTTTTCACTGTCTCTAAATGCCCTTGTCTCAAAAAGCCTGTGGGCTAGATTCAGGTAGGGGCGCACAATGTTATTTAATCGTATTTACGCTACGCCGCCGTAAGTTAGAGAGGCAAGTGCTGTATTCACAAAGCACTTGCCTTCTAAGTTACGGCGGCGTATCGTAAATGGGGCCGGCGTAAGCGCGCGTAATTCAAATGTGGATGAGGGGGCGTGTTTTATGTTAATTCTTGGTGACCTGACGTGATTGACGATGCGCCGTCCGTGTACATATCCCAGTGTGCATTGCTCCAAAGTACGCCGCAAGGACGTATTGGTTTTCGACATGACCGTAAATTACGTCCAGCCCTATTCGTGAACGACTTATGCAAACAACGTAAAAAATTCAAATTTCGACGCGGGAACGACGGCCATACTTAACATTGCGTGCGCCTCCTAATAGCAGGAGTAACCTTACGCCGAAAAAGCCTAACGTAAACAACGTAAAAAAATAGCGCCGGGCGTACGTAAATTTGTGAACCGGCGTATCTAGGTCATTTGCATATTCTACGCCGAAAACGACGGAAGCGCCACCTAGCGGCCAGCGTAAATATGCACCCTAAGATACGACGGTGTAAGAGACCTACGCCAGTCGGATCTTAGGCTAATGTCGGCGTATCTTGCTTTCTGAATACAGAAAAAAGATACGCCGGCGCAGCTTTGAATTTACGCGGCGTATCTATAGATATACGCCGACGTAATTCATTGCTGAATCTAGCCCTGTGTGTGCATGGACACTAGGCAAACATATAGGGGCATTTATAGGCAAGTGTCAAGAAACATCTAGTATACATGAGACCTAAGACTTGGTACACCTTTTATTGTGATGTGCCTGAAATTAGTTGATTTAAACTGAAGGTTTGATCAGTCTTCAAATTATTAATCTCCTAATCTAATGAAGTTGATTTTTTATTTATTTTTTCCCTGCCTTACAGTGTAAAAATGGTCGGAAATGTAAAGTAAAATGCCTTTCAAGGCAAGCAATATATGGTCCAAGCAAGCTGAAACAAAAAAATGTAAGGTACTCCTTGTCATTCTGAAAGAAAACACAGCTCCTTTGCATTATAGGAGCATTTTCCCACCACTGCTAAGGGGATATCACAAGTTTTTAAAAGCATTTAGCAATTAAAAAAATTATAAATTGCAAAAATCCACCATGATGCAACAGGAACTGGTTGGTCCATCATTTCCTTGATAAGCTCTGAACTTCATACAGTAGCATTTTTTAATTGCTAAATGCTATTTATAGCTTATTTTGTGGAGATATTCCCATTTAAATATATCATTTTCTTTCCCCACTTCCACTGTTGTATTCCACGGCCGGTCTGCAGTTGTCATTATTGTAAACCATTTCATTCGAAAAAGCACTTTGAAAATAGTTCCTGAGGGATAAATGGAATGGTTTATGAAAATATTTGCTGACCCCCTACATTTTATTCAGCCTCCGTGACCCCCACGACAGCCTGAAGGCATTTTGGTGTTGCTGGATTTTTCAACACCTGCAGTTGGATGACATTCCTTTAAGAACATTCCGGATGTATCAGAAACTAAAGCATTGTTTTCTTTTGTTCTATTATGACCCTGTAGGATGTTAACCCCTTTGGTTGACCTTATTGCTAGTGTCGTAGGCCCTACAGGGTTCAATTCATTTTATTTTAAATAATTGTGATGAAATTGCTGGTGAAAAAAACGGTAAACATCAAGAAATTGTGTTGCATGAAAAAAATGTGTGCCAGTGTACTTGAATTCGTTTTTGTTTTTTATTTTATTTTTTCTTGTGGTTGCTACAGCAATTTGGCATCATTTTATTTTAATTTTATATATGTATTTTTTTTAATGCTGTTGCAACTTTTTTCATTGCTGTTGCACAATGTTATGATACAGTTGACACATTTGTTAAGCTGTTGTTTGCAATTTGAAACAAGTCAAAAATCGAAACACAATTGAAAATGGGGTTCACCACGTATCAGCTATAAAGGCTGATACGAGGAGAAAATATATATTTTTTTTGTTTTATTTTGTTTTGCGCTGCTATGGAGCTAAAATTTGTTTCATTCTTATTCACATTAACAGTACTTAGCTGTATTGTTTCACTGAGTGTGCTGCTATTTTATAAACATTTTTATAATATATTATTTTACTGCTTAAAAAATTTCCAATCCTGAAGTAAGTAGATGGTTAAGTGGACATATAAGGATTTTTGATTACTGGAAATGCCCTTGTATAGTTTTTTAAAATTGCTTCTAAGAGCGTTAATGACTTTTTTTTTCTGATCTCACCCCAAAAAATTGGTAGAGTTACCTCAGGTTCACTGGATTCAGTATGGTTCATACACCTTCAATACCTCACACTTTTACAGTTTTCCTCTGGGAGCTTCGTGCCATGGTACAAAGCAGCTGGAAACTGCATTTGTACTAGGGATCTTGCTATTCATTCCCTTTTCAGTTTGTACAGTTTTACTTAAGGCTCAGGCAGTTGTCCTGTGATGCAAAAAATGAACATGCCACAATAATAGCATTGATCCTGCCATCCATAGCTCCCAAAAAAATGAAATAAAAATGTATGGGGCAGTATTTATAGGAAGTTAGATATTCCAAGGCAATTTAACGCAAATTATCCAGACCTTTGGAAGCAGAGACTGACAATTTTAAGCCCAGAATACTCTGGAGAAACCAAAAAGCGTGCCTGTTATTTTTCCACCAACACAATCAATATTTTCAGAGTATGATCTCTGGAGTGTTACTAGAAACCAGTAACATGAAAAGAACTATCAGAAAAATCATGGTTCTGGCCAAAACAAACTCTACTAAGACTAGGTCCACTTTAACAATGGAAATATGACAGGTAGCCATCTTCTATCAGTCTTCACGTTGTATTGTGAATACTGATGTAGTGCCTTCAAAATGACTTTACCCTACTGTTATGTGAGGAATGTGTATATTTTATAGGACCAAAAAAAGGCCTATCAAAAAAAAAAATCAAGCAATGCATTGCATGAAAAAAAATGTGCAAATTGTTTCGCTTTCAAAAGTTAGATACATAAGAAAGTTAATTTCAGTTGGCTACTAAAACCTAGCATAGTTTGCATGGTTGTCTGACTTACTGTACAAACTGTTTTGTTTGCCAAGGCACAATGATTGTGTAATAAATTGTAGCATGTTCATTTTTAAAGTGCTTGTAAAGGTAAAAGTTTTTTTTACAGTAATGCATTCTCTGCATTAAGATAAAAAAACTATTTTTATGTCAGCACCCCCCACCCCCCCCCCTTTAAATACTTACCTGAGCCTGATCTCAATCTAGCACTGTGCAGCACTGTCCTTCTCCCCTCTTCTCACAGGAGACTCAGCAGAGACATTGGCTTATGCTGCTGTCAATCAAATCCTGTGAGCAGAGAACAGGGAGTGGGGCTGAGCCACACTGCGTGTCAGGCTGTTTTGTGCAAAACCATGGCACAGAACAGGTAAGTATTACATGTTTATTTTAGAAAAACAAAGAAACCTTTACAATCACTTTGAGTGTATTTTGCTGACCTGATCTGTTTGAGTAGTCTACCCACTTTCCATTAGTAGAAAATGAATCTAGTTATATAGAGCATCATTACAGAATAAGGCCACAAATTGGATAATGTAAGGCAGTGCAGAAAAACCAGAACCTTTGCAAATACTATACATTGTCTGTTTTGCTCTGTTACCTGATAAGGTAGAACTGTGGCCAGGCTTTAGATGTTCAAATATTTTCATTTTCCCTAATAGGCTTTTAAACAAGCCCTCATTGACCTCTGTAGCAGCAGGCACTATGAAGCAAATCATCCTCAAATTTACTTCAGAAGCATGTCAATTTCACTTTCTCTCAGCATCCTGTTACCCCTGCCAGGCTTCTATTATGTAATTTAAGCAGAGGGCAGGTGACCTGGAATAAGGAGGTGAGCAAAGTGGCAAGACCCCCACTTAAATTACTTTGCTGCTTCTGGATATTGAAGATGAATTGCTCCACAGCATCTACAGCTACAGAGTCAGCTTTTGTTTTAAAGCTAATTTGCTGCTTATTAAGAATTTGTAAATATTTGAATGTTCATAGTCTGCCTACAGCAATTTACAATCATCTGTGGAATGTTTTCATACAAGGAACATTTGAAAAGTCACAGATGCTTAACACTTACCACAGGGCACAATGAATACTTCATGGATCTGTAGAAGTGAAAAGGAACATGACAGGCAAAAAGATGGCTATTTCACTGGCTTGCTTTGCATTATCAAATTGGCTGAAAAGGCAGATGTGTACCCCACATTTTAGATAGAATTTAAGGAACCGAGAGCAGCACAAGCTTTCCAGAATTGTTCATTCATCTTCTCACCATTTTTTAGAGTTTGGCCTTCAGTAAAAATGGTCATTATCACCTTTAGAAAAAAAAAAAAAGTTTCTATTATTTAGATGTAGGAGTTAAGGGAACGACATACCATGTATTTAAAGCATGTGAAGATACTCAAAATCTCACGCTATGATGGGTATATATGGCATTTTCACAAAGCGCTTTGGTGAGCATAGTCACAGATTTTTTTTTTTATTAATCAAGAATGAAAACGTACTAATGATGATTAATTTACATTTGTGCATTTCTGGATTGCAAGAGGTTTCGTTATATACTCATTTAATAGTATGTAGCCATCATACAGCTGCTAAACAACCCAGAATCCAGTCTTGCAATGTAAAAGTAAACGCTAAAGATATGCTAGCATGATGGTTTAAGGAACAGAAAAAGCCTTGTAGTTGGTACAGACTGGTTCCAATCAATTTTGTTTGTCATCCCCCCAATCCCCCTTATACTCAGTCCCTGGACACATAGAAACTTTTTGAAACTTACCAGTCATTCATTATTATAATAATAATATGGGACCTAAAGGGTATTATATTAAAGTGACATGAAATGTGTAAGCTTTATGAATTTATGGTTATTTACGTGAAAAGAGGTAATGTGGGTAGTTTTAGTTTGTTCTGTTAGACCACACCTGTTTATTCTGGCAGCCAAGATGTTGTTCTAGTGGTCTTAGTCCATAATACTAGTTCCTTGTGACTGTCAACCAGACTGTAGGCTAGCCTGGCTCACAAAGGGCATCAGTTGTCTGAAGGAAATACCTGTTTTCATTGCCAATAGTGACCAATCACATATTTCCATCTATTTTCCCATAGAATGAGAGCATTTGGTAGCTGTAGGCAACAGAGAACAGTTCCTTCTTAAAGTAAACCTGTCATAAGAGTACTATGAGGGCTACCATTGCTGACCTTTCCTTCTGAAAAAAGTCTATTCTCTTGGATGTCATCCTGATTCTCTTCAGATCCCTGATCTGGAACAAATAAGGTAAAAAGGTTCTAACTTCGCTTGCTGTATACCTATTCAGGGCTAGTAGTCTATAAAGTACCAGAGCAAGAGATGGACAGAGTGGAAGAATTAAAAAAAAAAAAAAGACTGCAGTGGAAACCGCCCAATATTTCTCTCATGACAGGTACTCATTTAGGAAAGGAAAAAAGAAGACCGAGGATGACTGCCAGAGCAGTGTGCAGGTGGTGGTTTAGTGTAATGTCACAAGCAAGATACCCTTGTAGGTTTTGCTGTAAAGAGTAGAGGAAACGTTAAGTGCATTAAAGGCAGAGACAGGGACCCGCTGGCTGTTGGGTGAGCTCCAAGTTTCACCAGTTGGCAGTAACAGCTGGATGGGCACAGATGGCTGCAGCGTAGCTTAGAAAGTTACATAAAAAAGGCTAGTGATTGTGTAGAAGTTTAGGTGTTATACTTTAAAGTAAAAAAAAAAAAAAAAAAATGAAAAGAATTTTGTGGGTTTGCCATTTCTAACTATGAGGTAGGTAATACCACCTGCACTTGGTTGGTGATTTTAAACAGTGGGGTTTGTACCCTAGTTTTTTTTCCAGCGCCCATTGTAAACGCATGTGTGGCTTCTACAGCACTCAAAGCTGCTGGCCTTTTTTTTTTCCGTCTCAACCTGGCTTTGGTTTCATAAATCCATTGGAAGCTACCCTTGCCAATCATAGCTGACCGCTGAGTGGAGAGGTGTTCCATTTCATAGTTGAATGGGAAAGGCCCCTTTAAAATGTACCATTTTACTCCACCCAGTAAAGGCATTCATATTGTAAATTGTTGTACACTTCTTGTGACATCACAAAGGCCCAGTGCTGATACATATTAATTCAGAACTGAGATAGCATCATTTATTATGAATAAGAGAAGAGCAATTCTTGATGCCCACAGCAATGAATCAAATCCCCCCCGTTTGTCCTCATAGTAGCTTAATAAATGGAAGAATCTGGTTGGTTTGGGCAACAAGCACAGCTCTTGCTCAGCTAAAGACCATGATGGCTGCCTGCACTGTTTGAGGGCAATTGGTACAATTTCAATTTGCCAAAGCATCATCTTCTAAATGGAGGTTGTGTCTGAGGGCTCAGATACATTGCTAGTGTGTACTGCTGCTTTAAATGGAATCCATTTTTCCAGGAGACCTTAAGTTACCAAAACTGGAGAGTGCAACATTTTGTGCAGCTCTGCATAGAAAACCATTCAGCTTCCAGGTTTTATTGTCAAAGCTTAATTGAACAAGCTGAAGTTAGAAGCTGATTGGCTACTATGCACAGCTGCACCAGATTTTGTGCCATCCCGCTTTAGTAAATCAACCCCTTGTGCATAACATTTGACATAAGAGAGGAAACATAAGAGACATAAGAGAGAAAAGTCATATTTATTAGTGATGGAGGGATTTTTGTACGTGTTTTCTTCATAATGTTTAACTGGAGGGACCTATACACAGAAATTCCAGAGCTAATTCTGTGGAAATGATATGTATTGCTACAATTAGCAGTAAGAGAGAAAGAAAATAATAAAACAAACAAAAAACCCTCATATGATATCACACTATTTATTTTTTATTAAACGGCAGCAAAATGCCGAATTCCTTGCACTTTTGGGTAATGAAAGCTGTCAATTTGTATCAAAAGCTCGCTCACATGAGGGAATGGGGGCAGTTGGGGTGGGGGTGGGTTTGGGGGGTGCATTTGAATGCACAATGTGTTCCCATTCTGCTGTTTCCAAAGTTTACTATTTGTTAAGTAAATATTTTATCTGTGCCTGTTGTCCAAAGCACATTAAAAAGACACCTTTTGTTAACCATAAGCTATGTGAATGCAGTTTCTTTAAAAACATGTTTGATTACTGCAAGTAGGAAATGGATTAAAGAACTGGAAGTTCTGGGGGTCTAGCCTCATAGGAACTTCAAGCAGCAAAAAATCCTTCCATTTATGCTGTTCCCTAATAAGTCTTCTCCATAAGAAACAACCACAACCTTTTGCCATTCAGCAGTTAGTGCCTATGTGGCATATTTTAGCAATTTGGGCTGTGAGAAAGTTAGCACACAAAGTCTCTGGCTTGTTACGATGTCCATTATGCCTCGTACACACGGTCACACTTTTGACCATGCAAAAGTCCGCAGTGAGTCCGTCGGAAAGATAGAGAACAGGTTCTCTATCTAAGGTCCGTCGGACCTCCGACCAAATAAAGTCTGATGGAAGCTACACACGGCTGGACTTTTCGGGAAAAAAAGCCTGTCTGACTTTTTTTCTCGGAAAGTCCAACCGTGTGTACGAGGCATTAGAGTGCGTTCAGCTTTAATGGACAATAGAAGCAGGCCTTTTTCAAGCTTAACCAATGTTTTTTCAAGAGTGAGGCCTACAACAGTGTTAGCACTCTTGTTGGAAATGCAAGTTATTCCTACTGAGTCTGGTTCAGCCAATCAGAATTGTTCAGTTGATGTAAAAAGCATAGAAATAGTGCCAATAGGCATTGGTTGTACTAGTTTTAAACAAAAGGCATAAATTAACAACCAAAAGATTGTAATAAAAGATAATGCTGCTGGTCTTTTTTTTTTCCCCTGTCCTCAACATCCCATTGGCCAGTGGATTTTTGTTTTCCCACTGTGTACCTCAATCACTCTGCACAGTCGTCTCAAATGTTTTGTTTTATTGCGTTAATCAAGTGTGATGCCATATAAAGTCAATGTTATTCTCTCACAATGTACTTTTAAGATTAAAAACAACAAAAAAATACATAAGGAGTGGACATTTACATGGTCAGGGATCGATAGAAAGTGTCAAAATAAATAAAATAATGTTAAAATCGAACATTTTAGCAAGTTTGTGAGATTTCATGTGGTGGATAAGACTGATGCTACGTAGTGTTGTTCATTACATATGGAAAAGGTCTTGTCTGTTCAGTGTTAAAGTTGTTGCTTTTGTATTATTAACATGTTAATTGACTAGTTTTCAGTGAAAGAGATGGATTCTTGAAATGTGTTCGGAGGGAAATACGTATGCTGTGTGGGTAATAAATTTCACCTTGACCTAAACTGACTCCTTTTTCTTTTATTCAAGTTCTGTTACTATAAAAGGGATCGCTACTTAAGCAAATAAAAGAAATTATCTCAACAAGAGGGTTTTGGCAGCATGTAAGCAATCTTCAGATGGTTATCCCAAAAGGGAAGATAGATAAATACTTGTCTATTATATCACCTAACAGCTAAGGAATGCGCTAAGCGCTCTTGGAAATAAAGATGAATTTCCATGAAGGCTAACGGCATAGTGAATGGCTGCAGTAGCTCATAGCAACCAATAATCTCCTAAAGTATACCAAATTGCAATACCTTCCTCTAGATTTGGATAAAGTAGTTAGAACCTCTTTACAGTTTGTACTGCTGTCTGCGAGAGCTTCACTCTCTTTAACCACTTGAGTACCAGCCTGTAATACCCTTCATTACCAGAATATTTTTCAGAGCTGTGATAGTTTGACAGGGAAGTCCTGTACACACGATCGGTCCATCCGATGAAAACGGTCTGATGGACCGTTTTCATCGGTTAACCCCCCTGGCGGTATCCCCGAGCGTGACTCGGGGTTGATTTTTTCTACCAAAACGTTACGACGCACGGGAGCGGAGATCGGCGCCAAATTCAAAAAAGTAAACAAACACTATACATACAGTATACTGTAATCTTATAGATTACAGTACTGTATGTAAAAAAAAACACACACCCCTTGTCCCTAGTGGTCTGCCCAGTGTCCTACATGTCATTTTATATAATAAAAACCTTTCTTTCTGCCTGAAAACTGTAGATTGTCCATAGCAACCAAAAGTGTCCCTTTATGTCAAAAATGGTTTTAGATCAGCTAGAAAACAGCGATAATAAATTATAATCACTTGCAGAATTGTGCGATAGCGATTTGCGGGGAAATTCGTCATAAAAAAAATAATGACAGCAACAATTCTGCAACTGAGCAAATTTCAGTGATTTTGAGTTGATTACATTATTGAATAATTTTTTGCAAATAATTGTACCGCTTTCAGCATGTTTTTTCAGACAGAATCATACCGCCAGGGAGGTTAACCGATTAAGCTGACTGATGGTCAGTCGTGCCTACACACCATCAGTAAAACACAATGACGTGCTAAAAAAAACGAAGTTCAATGCTTCCAAGCATGCGTCGACTTGATTCTGAGCATGCGTGGAGTTTTAACCGATGGACGTGCCTACAAACGATCGTTTTTTTTCTATCGGTTAGGTATCCATCGGTTAAATTTAAAACAAGATTGCTTTTTTTTAACCTATGAATAATTAACCGATGGGGCCCACACATGATCGGTTTGGTCCGATGAAAACGGTCCATCAGACCGTTCTCATCGGTTTGACCGATCTCTGATCACTGTCATTGGACTTTCTATAACCAATCACAGTGCTCCTAAGGTACATCGCACAAAGGGGGTGATTCAATAAAACTGGTGCCAACCAGCGGCTCCGTGTCTGAATGGACACACAGAGCAGCTGTTCAGCTCGGGTGCCAGCATAGCTAGTTGCTTGCTGTGAGGGCACTCGGCAAGAGGGAGGGGCAAGGAATTCCCGCGAGGGAACAGAGAAGAGGAGGATCAAAGCTGCTCTGTGCAAAACCATTACATGGAGCAGGTAGAGTATAATGTGTTTGTTATTTTAAAACAAAAAAGACAAGACTTTAAAGCCCTGTACACACGATCAGTTTGTCTGATGGAATCTAATCCGATGGATTTTTTCATTGGATATCCAATGAAGCTGAATTTCATAAGTCTTGCCTACACACCATCGATTAAAATGATGCCATAAATCTTTCCCATAGTTTGTAGATGCTATAACTTTTGCGCAAACCAATCAATATACGCTTATTGCGATTTTTTTTTTCTACCAAAAATATGTAGAATAAACTGATGAAGAAATGTGTTTTTTTTTTTTTTAATGGGCGATATTTATTCTAGCAAAAAGTAAAAAATATATATATATTTTCAAAATTGTCTAATTTTTTGTTTACAGCGCAAAAAATAAAAACCGCAGAGGTGATTAAATACCACCAAAAGAAAGCTCTATTTTTTGGGGGGAAAAAGGACGTAAATTTCACTGGGTACAGCATTGCATGACCATTGCAATTAATTGGGGTTAAACAGAGAAACAATTTATTAAACCCCCCCCCAAACTTTTTTACTTAACAAGGTTGATTTACTTACTTACATACAGGTCACTTTCACCCCCTTCCTGCCCAGGCCAATTTTCAGTTTTCAATGCTGTCGCACTTTGAATGACAATTGCCAAATTAATTTTGTAAATAAGTAATTTTTCTCCTTCACTGATGGCCACGGATAGGCTGCACTGATGAGGCAGCACTTATGGGCACTGGTTAGGTGGCACTGATGAGGAGGCACTAATATGCCGCACTAATGGGCACTAATAGGTGGCACTGATGAGCACTGACTGGCATCACTAATAGGCACTGATTGGTGTCACTGATGGGTGTCACTGATGGCTTCTGATGGGCACTGATTGGTGGCATTAATGGGCACTGCTGTGGGTTTCCTGTAATCAGGGCACTAATGATCAGTGTCCTGATTACCTGCCCTGGTCTCTCCTGTGGGGAGATACAGCTGATTGGAACTACCAATAAAAGGCACTTTAGCTGATCTCATGGTAAAAGAGCTGTGTCATTGGGTCTTTACAGAGTTCGGGGTCGCGCCATGCCGTAGGAACAGGGCACAGCCAAGATTGCCACGTCGCACACGAGATCGGACGTTCTGGGGCGCCATCATATGACGTCCTCCCAGAATGAGAGGACTGTTTTTTTTTTTGTTTTTTTTTTTACAGCTGTGAATAGGGAACTGCTCTGCACTTGTTACATGAATTGTGGAAATGCTGAATTAAGATTGTGTGGGGGGTTATATCGAAACCACAATCTTTTAACAATTAATCATGCAGCTCTACTCCAGTCTTGTAAAATTCTTGCAAGTGAAGGTGCTGGAAGTTTAGGGCCTGATTCCCAAAAAAGCTGCCTAACTTAACTTTCAGCAGTTAAGTTACACTGACTTAAAATGTCTACCTAAGTGCCTGATCCACAAAGCACTTACCTAGAAATTTCAGGCCGTGTAACTTAAATGCCTCCGTCGCAAGGCAGTCCTCCTCTCCGGGGGGCGTTTAAAATGTAAATGAGGCGCGCTCCTGCGCCGGCCGTACTGCGCATGCGTGTGACGTAATTTTCCCGACGTGCAGCGCGCGAACGTAATTGACGCCGGGCTTTGTGGATTGCGACGGGACACTAAAGTTGCGACGGGTGAAAAAAAATATACGCGCCGGGAAAACAAATAATTATAAAAAAAAAATGACAGCGTCGCTCAGCATGCATTCCTGAGAGGGAGAACTCCATGCCATTTTTCAAAGAAAAAAACGGCATGGGTTCCCCCCCCCCCCAGGAGCATACCAGGCCCTTAGGTCTGGTAAGGGTTGTAAGGAGACCCCCCCACGCCGAAAAATCGACGTAGGGGGTCCCCCTACAATCCATACCAGACCCGTATCCAAAGCACGCTACCCGGCCGGTCAGGAATGGGAGTGGGGACGAGCGAGCGCCCCCCCCCTCCTGAGCCGTGCCAGGCCGCATGCCCTCAACATGGGGGGGTTGGGTGCTCTGGGGCAGGGGGGCGCACTGCGGGCCCCCCCACCCCAGAGCACCCTGTCCCCATGTTGATGAGGACAGGACCTCTTCCCGACAACCCTTGCCGTTGGTTGTCGGGGTCTGCGGGCGGGGGCTTATCGGAATCTGGGAGTCCCCTCAAATAAGGGGGCCCCCAGATACCGGCCCCCCACCCTAAGTGAATGGATATGGGGTACATCGTACCCCTACCCATTCACCTGGAGGCAAAAAGTTAAAGTTATTAAACACACAACACAAGGGTTTTTAAAATAATTTATTATTCTGCTCCGGAGGCCCCCCCTGTCTTCTTTATTAGCTCTAATACCAGGGGGGCTTCTTCTTCCGCTCTCTGGAGGTCTTCTCCGCTCTCCGGGGGGGCTTCTTCTTCCGCTCTCCGGGGGGGGGGCTTCTCCGCTCTCTGGGGGTCTTCTTCTATCTTCGCCGCTCTCCGCTGTTGACTCGGCGAACCCCGGTTCAATTACTAGCAGGCAGCCATCGCGGTCTTCTGTGACGTCAGGTTCTTCTTCTCCCCTCTTCCGATGTTGACTCGTCGCCTCTTGTCATGATGGAAGCGCGCCTTGCATCCCATTTATATAGGCATCATCGTCCCATCATGCTCCGGTAGGTACCCACGTGGTGGGTGCACGTGGGTAGGCACCCACCACGTGGGTACCTGCCGGAGCATGATGGGACGGTGATGCCTATATAAATGGGATGCAAGGCGCGCTTCCATCATTGCAGTGACAAGAGGCGACGAGTCAACATCGGAAGAGGGGAGAAGAACAGAAGAGAAGAAGGTGACGTCACAGAAGACCGCGATGGCTGCCTGCTAGTAATTGAGCTAACACACGAAGATAGCAGGCAGCCAGCGCTGAAGAAGAAGGCACCGGACATCTGCAGAAGAACGGGGGTTCGCCGAGTCAACAGCGGAGAGCGGCGAAGATAGAAGAAGACCCCCGGAGAGCGGAGAAGACCCCCCCCGGAGAGCGGAAGAAGAAGCCCCCCCCGGAGAGCGGAGAAGACCCCCGGAGAGCGGAAGAAGAAGCCCCCCCTGGTATTAGAGCTAATAAAGAAGACAGGGGGGGCCTCCGGAGCAGAATAATAAATTATTTAAAAAACCCTTGTGTTGTGTGTTTAATAACTTTAACTTTTTGCCTCCAGGTGAATGGGTAGGGGTACGATGTACCCCATATCCATTCACTTAGGGTGGGGGGCCGGTATCTGGGGGGCCCCTTATTTGAGGGGACTCCCAGATTCCGATAAGCCCCCGCCCGCAGACCCCGACAACCAACGGCAAGGGTTGTCGGGAAGAGGTCCTGTCCTCATCAACATGGGGACAGGGTGCTCTGGGGTGGGGGGGCCCGCAGTGCGCCCCCCTGCCCCAGAGCACCCAACCCCCCCATGTTGAGGGCATGCGGCCTGGCACGGCTCAGGAGGGGGGGGGCGCTCGCTCGTCCCCACTCCCATTCCTGACCGGCCGGGTAGCGTGCTTTGGATACGGGTCTGGTATGGATTGTAGGGGGACCCCCTACGTCGATTTTTCGGCGTGGGGGGGTCTCCTTACAACCCATACCAGACCTAAGGGCCTGGTATGCTCCTGGGGGGGAACCCATGCCGGTTTTGAATTTAAAAATTGCCGTGGAGTTCTCCCTCAGGAATGCATACCAAATGCCGTCGCTTGAATGGGCCTTTACAAGGTGTGACTAACTTTCCACATTGTAAAACCAGCCCTAGTTTTGCGCAAGCAAAATCGGAACTTACGCAGAAATCACAGTGCTGAAAAGCGTTGTGGATCTGCTTAAGTCCTCATTTGCATACTCAAAGCTGCATTTCAATGAGAAATGCCCCCAGCGGCGGATGCGGTACTGCATCCTAAGATCTGACCGTGTAAGTGTCTTACACATGTCAGATTTTCTGCCTAACTTTGGAAAAAGCCTTTTGAGGATCGTTTCCAAAGTTAGGCACAGAGATAAGCAGGCTGAACAGCAGTTCCGCCTGCGTATCTCTTTTGGGAATCAGGCCCTTAGTTCCTGTTGCCACAAGCACACCCCCAGAACTACAGTACATCTCCCACACATCGTGTGGACAGTCTCTTCTGAATACAGTTCATGAAAAAAGTATTCATACCCCTTGAAATTTTCCACATTATGTCATGTTACTCAAAATTAATTTTATTGTGATTTTATGTGATAGACCAACACAAAGTGGCACATAATTGTGAAGTGGAAGGAAAATTATAAATGTTTTTCCAATTTAAAAAAAAATTATATCTGAAAAGTGTGGTGTGCCTATGTATTCAGCCCCTTTTACTCTGGTAAAACATAGTGGAACCAATTGACTTAAGAAATCACCTAATTAGTAAAAAGAGTCCACATGTGTGTAATTTAATTTCAGCATAAATACAGCTGTTTTGTGAAACCCTCAGAGTTTTGTTAGAGAACCTTAGTGAACAAATAGCACCACGGAGGCCAAGGAACACACCAGACAGGTCAGGGATAAAAGTTGTGGAGAAGGTTGAAGCAGGGTTAGGGTATAAAAAATATCCCAAGCTTTAAACATCTCAAGGAGCACTGTTCAATCCATCATCAGAAAATAGAAAGAGTATGGCACAACTGCAAACCCACCAAGACTTGGCTGTCCACCTAAACTGACAGGCCAGGGAAGGAAAGAATCAATCAATCAGAGAAGCAGCCAGCAGGCTCATGGTAACTCTGGAGGAGCTTCAGAGATCCACAGCTCAGGTGGGAGAATCTGCCTACAGGACAACTATTAGTTGTGCCCTCCACAATCTGGCCTTTATGGAAGAGTGGCAAGAAGAAATTAATTGTTGAAAGAAAGCCATAAAAAGTCCTATTTGCAGTTTGCGAGAAGCCATGTGGAGGACACAGCAAACATGTGGAAGAAGGTGCTTTGGTCATATGAGACCAAAATTGTACTTTTTGGCCTAAAAGCAAAACGTTATGTGTGGCAGAAAACTAACACTGCACATCACCCTGAACACAACACCCCCACCGTGAAACATGGTGGTGGCAGCATCACATTGTGGGGGATGCCTTTCTTCAGCAGGAACAGAGAAGCTGGTCAGAGTTGATGAGAAGATGGATGGAGCCAAATACAGGGCAATCTTAGAAAAAAACCTGTTTGAGTCTGCAAAAGACTTGAGACTGGTGCAGAGGTTCACCTTCCAGCAGGACAATGACCCTAAACATACAGCCAGAGCTACAATGGAATGGTTTAGATCAAAGCATATTCATGTGTTAGAATGGCCCAGTCAAAGTCCAGACCTAAATCCAATTGAGAATCTGTGACAAGACTTTAAAATTGTTACTCACAGACACTCTTCATCCAATCCAACAGAGCTTGAGCTATTTTGCAAAGAAGAATGGGCAAAAATGTCACTCTCTAGATGTGCAAAGCTGGTAGAGACATCCCCAAAAAGACTTGCAGCTGTAATTGCAGCCAAAGGTGGTTCTACAAAGTATTGACTCAGGGAGGCTGAATACAAATGCACGCCACACTTTTCACATATTTATTTGTAAAAAAAAATAAAAAAACAACTATAATTTTAATTTCACTTCACAATTATGTGCCACTTTGTGTTGGTCGGTCACATAAAATCCCAATAAAATACATGTTTTTGGTTGTAACAGGACAAAATTCTTTCACGGGGTATGGATAGAATAAAAATATCGAAGTTTTTGATATTTTTAACAATCTAATTTTTTTTTATTTTTACAATATTTTTGAAGCAAGACTGTGGCGTACATGAGCCAATAGTGCCATGATAGGACCCAATCATGGACTTCTAAGTTGCCCTTTTAAGACTTTTATCTTTGTGCCCAGAGGTTGGAAGGGCAGGCACAATTTGGTCTTTTTATGCTG
This sequence comes from Rana temporaria, assembly GCF_905171775.1. Classification (NCBI taxonomy): domain Eukaryota; kingdom Metazoa; phylum Chordata; class Amphibia; order Anura; family Ranidae; genus Rana; species Rana temporaria. The sequence continues at coordinate 351,516,726 of NC_053491.1, forward strand.
ACACTCTTCTTATGTAAGAAAGCCATAACATGTGCAACTAGCTATGTGTGGAATGTACAACCCCAACCTATCTGCAGCAAAGGGTATGGGCTGAACCTCATTTTTTGATATCAGCCAATCTGAGTTATACTGTATTGAGTAAGGTCACATTTTTCATTCTTACTGAACAGATTAGCTAGACTCTAGATGTCACCATAGCAGTTTGCATATTGATTCCTCATCTTGAAAGGGGCTTTAAAAAAAAGAAAGAAAAAGGCCTTTAAGTTCCCTGGTCTGAAATTTAAATGAAATGAAATAAAAACGACAAAAAAAACTTTCATTATGAAAAATGGAAATACCTCTGAAAAAGAGAAGCAATCCTTCCCTTTCAGTAAATTCCCCCCCCCCCCCCCCCCCCTCTGTCTGAATGCAAAATGACTCAAGAAATCCCCTTTATAAATTCACAACAACCAGATTTCCCACATGCTGACTAGGGATGATTGACAGCTGAAAGGCCAATGGAAATCTTTGATGTTTCGTGTGTCTAGGCTTCTTAGATGTAAATTATATATAACTTATAGCCTGTTCCCATTGAATTGTTAAAGGCACAAACAAGATACGGATAACATGACAGAGATCCGCAGGAAGTGCAGGTGTGTACAACCTATTTAAACCATGTAAATATTAGATTGATGAGCACCCAAGGCCTGCATCCCCCCAAATGATGACCACCCAAGGCCTGTAATAAGCACTTGTGAAGATGCATTGGTGTCCTAAGACTACATTGGACAGCTTGCTGTACACTAAGGCTACATTCACACTGGGGCGGTGCCAGCGTTAGCTCTAAAGCATCGCTTGTTTTAGCAGCGCTTAAAGGGTTACTAAAGGAAAAAAAAATGTCTTTAAAATAACAAACATGTAATACTTACCTCCACTGTGCAGTTTGTTTTGCAAAGCGCGGCCCCGATCCACGTCTTCTGGGGTCCCTTGGCGGCTGTCTCTGGTACTCCCCGCAAGAACTCACCACATTCATGTGAGAGAGCTCGCATGGTGATGAGTAGTTGCGGGCGCGCTCCCGTGATACAGCGAGCGGCCATAGCCGCTCACTGTATCACTCGCCCCCCCCCCTTGGCGCACGCCGCATCACTGGATGTGATTGACAGCAGCGCCAGCCAATGGCTGCGCTGCTCTTAATCCATCCACTCTAGCTAATCAGCGGCCAGGCTGAGCGGTGAAGAGGATCTCTGGACCGAGCGCGGGTCAGGTAAGTAAAAAGGGGGCTCGGGGGGGCCGGCATCATCAGATGTTTTTTCACCTTAATGCATAGATTGTTTAAACGCTGTTATAGCGGTTGGTGCCGCTTTTCGGGTGGTAGCGGGGCGCTTTTAACCCCCAGGAAGGGGTTAAAAGCACCTGTAATGCAGCGCTTTATTCCAACGGGCAGAAGCGGATTAGGAGCGGTGTATACAACACTGCCAAACCGCACCAAAGATACTGTTTGCAGGACTTTTTTTCCCGTCCTGCAAGCACAACCAGGGGCATTAAATGGGCATTACTCCATGGGTGATTTATGTACTTTGCAAGGATTTTAACAAAGATTGTTGCAGATTTCCAGGGCTTTTTTTCTCAAACAATAGGTGCTTAAACTCAACCACGACCCCCCTCAAAACCCCTTCACCCACACACACCCTCCAAATCACATCAAATAGTGGGTGTGGTCAGTCAAAATTCATGAACAGTAGGAGGGTTCAGGGGGGTTACACACAGAGTGCAGAGTTCAGGGAGGTTACACACAGAGTGCAGAACTGTCACTTGTAAACATAGAAACCAGACAAGAGATTGTGGTGAGCAGCCCCCCCCCCCCCCCCCCAGGGTTTGAGCCAGAGGTGGTGGAACGGAGTTTTACCAACTTCCCCCTGAAAAAAAGCCCTGCAGATTCCTACCTTTTGTTATCCTGAAGAAATCCCTGTGTGTTTTTCTGTGCCCATGTTCTAAGTGAGTCTAATGGGAGTGCTTTCATAATTATCAACCAGATGCAGAGCACTAATTAGGAAAGCTGCTGGGCCTGCATCCCTTTAGATGTGATTCCCTATTGGAAGTATCTCACCAAAAATGACATTTTTGTTGCAAGGGATGCCTGAAATCTGACTTTCTTAGTGCAGACTTCTGGGAAAATCAGTGAGCCAATCAGACAAGCAGGAAATTGTGTTTCTGTGTACAGAACACCTCCAGGTAGCCATATTGCCTTGCATTTCACAGAAAATTACAGAGCTGCAGATTGAAAAGGAAAGGTAATTTTAATTACATTCAATTACAATATGATTAGTGTCGCAATTGTATACACTATATTATTTTTTCTTTATTTCCCCACAAAAGTGGAGTTACCATTTAATGAGAAGTTGGCTCTTCCACTTTGCAGCTATAACAGCCCCCAGTCTTCTTAGAAGAGTTTAGAGTGTGTCTGTGAGAATTTGTTTCCATTAAACTAAAAGAATTTGTGAGGTGGGGTACTGATATTAAGGGGTGCACACAGAAGGTTTTTTACCTTCATGTATAGAATGCATGAAGGCATACATTTTGAGCCTTCAGAACCACTTTAATGCCTGAAATTCGTTTTGCAACTTTGGCATGTGATAGTAAAACTGCACACAACACCGTAGCTACCTCCTCCATCTACTGCTACTACTGTATCCAGGTAAATTATACATTTTTCCAGAATAAATTGGTGGCTAATGGTAATGGTAATGGTTATCTTCTGGTGGGTTTTTTAAATACTTGCCTACCGCCCACCAACGATGAGGCTTTAGTTCTGGGTGGACGTCATATAACGTCTTCTCCTTCCCAGGCCACTAGGGGGTGCGCGCGTGTCGCCGGTGGCGTGCGCCTGCCGTGTCACTGGGGACCAGATGCTCGCGATTGCCCAGTAACTGAGCAGGACCGTGGATCTGTGTGTGTAAACACACATATCCACGTCCTGTCAGGGGATAGGAGACCGATGGTGTGTCCCTTGTACATAGGGACACCGATCGGTCACCTCCCCCAGTCAGTCCCCCCACCCACAGTTAGAATCACTCCCTAGGGAACACAATAAACCCCTTGATCACCCCCTAGTGTTAACCCCTTTCCTGCCAGTCACATTTACACAGTAATCAATGCATTTTTTTTATCACTAATCGCTGTATAAATGTGAATGGTCCCAAAAATGTGTCAAAAGTGTCCGATATGTCCGCCGCAATATTCCAGTCAAGATAAAAATCGCAAATCGTCCCCTTACTAGAAAAAAAAAAATAATAATAAAAATGCTATAAATCTATCCCCTATTTTATAGATGCTATGGGCCAGATTCACAAAGGACTTACGACGACGTATCTCCATGTACGCCGTCGAAAGTCTGAAAGTGCGCCGTCGTATCTATGTGACTGATTCATAGAGTCAGATACGCCTCACTGTTGCCAACATACGACCGACGTAAGTCTCCTACGTTGTTGTATCTTGGGTGCATATTTACACTGGCCGCTAGGGGCGCTTCCATAGATTTCCACGTCGAATATGCAAATGAGCTAGATACGCCGATTCACGAACGTACTTGCGCCCGGCGTATTAATATACGCTGTTTACGTAAGGCGTACGACCGGCGTAACTTTACCCCTCATAAAGCAGGGGTAAGTCATGTTAAGGTATGGACGTCGGAAACGTCGGAACAGCGTCGTATTTTACGTCGTTTGCTTAAGTCGTACATGAAGGGGGATGGGCGTAGGTTACATTCACGTCGACTAAGCATTGAGCCAGCGCAACTTAGGGAGAAAATTCGACGTGATACTGAGCATGCGCACGCATGCGCCGTTCGTTAGGCGCGTCATTTACGTGGAGTCACGATTCATTTCCATACAACATGCCCCCTACCAGCCTACTTTGAATTACGCGGGCTTACGCCGGCCCGTTTACGCTACGCCGCCGCAACTTACGGAGCAAGTGCTTTGTGACTACTGCACTTGCCTGTCTAAGTTGCGGTGGCGTAGCGTAAATAGAATACGCTACGCCCACACAAAGATGCGCCCAGATACGTGAATCTGGCCCTATAACTTTTGCGCAAAACAATCAATATACGCTTATTGAGATTTTTTTTACCAAAAATATGTAGAAGAATATATATCAGCCTAAACTGAGGAAAAAATTTAAAATTGGGATATTTTTTATAGCAAAAAGTAAAAAATATTGTGTTTTTTCAAACTTGTCCCTCTTCTTTTTTTTATAGCGCAATAAATAAAAAGCGCAGAGGTGATCAAATACCACCAAAAGAAAGCTCTACTTGTGGGGAAAAAACGATAAAAATGTCATATGGTTACAGTGTTGCATGACCACGCGATTGTCATATAAAGTGTGACATCGCTGAAAGCTGAAAAATAGCTTAGGCAGGAAGGGGGTGAAAGTGCCTGGTATTGAGGTGGTAAATCAAAGTTTTTTTTTTTTTTAAATGTAGCTGTATATTTCTTGCCAATAACATGACCACCCAAAAAAGAAAACCCCAAATGTTTTTTATACACCTGACAGGTTTGCGGCGATACTATGGGGGTTATTTACGAAAGGCAAATCCACTTTGCACTACAAGCAGTGCTTTAACTGGGCGGGAACGCGGCGGTACTCAGTACCGCCACTTCCAAAAATGGCCCTGGAGAGTACCAGCACCTCTCCGTGCGCCCAGTACGTAGGTTTACAGTACCGGAACGCAGCCGGTGGGCTTGTCAAGTTGGGGGCCGGTAATGTGTGTCAGACAGGCAGCGCAGTCACAATAGAAACTGTATGCCGCCCCGCCGCAGCCGACTCACTGCTGCCGAGTGCGCTCCTGGCTCACTTGCAGCCACTGTGCCCATCAAACGCAGCCACTGTGCCATCACACGCAGCCACTGTGCCATCACACGCAGCCACTGTGCCACCACACGCAGCCACTGTGCCACCATCAATTGTCGCCACTGTGCCCCATCTAATGCAGCCACTGTGCCCATCAAATGCAGCCACTGTGCCCATCACACGCAGCCAAGGGTATTTTCATGTTCAGTATTGGGGGGGGGGGGAGCACCGGCGCCTAATAGAGTACCGGCACCTCTTTTGGCCCACTTAAAGCACTGACTACAAGTGAAAACTACAAGTGCAAAGTGCACTTGAAATTGCACTGAAAGTGCACTTGGAAGTGAAGTCGTTGTAAATCTAAGGGGTAGATCTAAATGAGGGGAAGCTCTGCTGATTTTATCATCCAATCATGTGCAAGCTAAAATTATGTTTTTTATTCTCCTTGCATGTCCCCCTCGGATCTACAGAGACTGCACTTCCAAGTGCAATTTAAAGTGCACTTCGCACTTGTAGTTAGCACTTGTAGTGCAAAGTGGATTTGCCTTTAGTAAATAACCCCCTATGTATCTGTACCCATAGTAGAGCCAAGGAACAATGGTGCACATTTCGTTTTTTTTTAACCCAGCTAAAACACAGTAAGTGCCTATGAATGCGCTCCAAGGGAATTGTGTGAATGGGCCCTGATCTACCTATTTTATCTTCATTTGTAAAATTTTACATATAGATTCTCTTAGTTTATATTCTTCTCTGACTAGGATAAAAAGATGCATATCTTTTCTGTTCAGAAGGGAAAAAAGAGTACAGTTGTAGGTTTGATAGCCAATCACAGTGATCATGTAATTGGCAGACGATGACAGCTTGTTCTAAGTGCTGGGCCCACCATTGTTCTCCAGTGTCTCTGCTTTCAGAAAATATATACATTTTGAGGTTTTTAGCTAAAGGCCTAAAATGTGCATTTTAACATATGTGCAAAAAATGGCTCCTGACTGAAGTGCAAAGATCACAGGACACTGCCATCAGAAAAGTTTTCACCTTTGTACATTGGGCAACCCTCGTGGTTTCCTGACACTGACAGTGCCGGGTGACGCTGGGCTGCCAATATTTCCGATTGTTCCTTTTGTGTTTCTGGCATTTAAAAAGGCTTCACCGGCCAAACTGCATTTCTGAGTGCATTTTTTATCAAGTGTCCATGGCTACACGTCACAATGGTGAATGATCCAGATCGTTTCAGTTAAAAGCAATAAGAACAACAAAGGATTTACCAACAATGATAGTGCGTAAAGACTGCTTTTTACCAGAAGCCATCCATTTACTGGTTTCTTCTGTTTTTCTTTTCTTTTATGTAGCTTTCATGCCTTTGTACAAGCAGGTGCTAAAGCTAATATTGCAAAAATTGCCAGTCCTTATCTTCCTCAGCGCTCTTTAAATGGTCAGTAGGCAGATATAGACTTGCAGCTCCAAAGCTATGGCATGTTCTCTCTGCAGTGCACCCTTTATGCCACGTACACACGACCGTTTCTAATGTCATGGAAAACCCCCCCTTCTTTTATCTAATGTCATGGAAAAAAACAAAATTTTTCTCAATGTGATTCTTGTCAAGCCTGCCTTGCCTACACACGATCGTGAAAAAAAAATGCTCGAGCAAAGCGTGGTGACATACAACACGTACGGCAGCACTATAAAGGGAAAGTTCCATTCAAATGGCACCACTCTTTGGGCTGATTATGCAAATGTCCCTTCTCATAACTTGCTTCTGAGCATGCACGGTTTTCCCCCCATCGTTAAAGCCTACACTCGACCGCTTTTCACGACGAGAAAACGACGACGAAAAAAAAATAGCGCAAAAAATAAAAACCGCAGAGGTGATCAAATACCACCAAAAGAAAGCTCTATTTGTGGGAAAAAAGGATGTCAATTTTGGTTGGGAGCCATGTCGCACGAGCGCGCAATTGTCAGTTAAAGCGACGCAGTGCCGAATTGCAAAAATTGGCCCGGTCATTTAACAACAAAATGGTTCGGGGCTTAAGTGGTGAAGAAACATTATTCAGACAAAAATTAAGCAACTCACGTCGCACATCAAAAGAATACAAAAACAATATTAGTGAAGGATCTGGAACCATGGTAGTAAAGGGGTTACGTCTGCTGGAAAAAAAAGCCACATAAACAGAGAAATCGGTTGTCTTCCAACGAGGGGTGTGCCAACAACCGAAGGTGTGGTCTGTGACTCCTGCCCACGAATACTAGCTCAAAGTGCACCTAGGTAGGATCAGCGAGAGGGGGCCCACAACAGAGCATGACCACAACTGAAAAATTGCAAGGTCAGCGTAAGAATATAGGATACCCAAACTAGGAACTCCAATAGTAAAAAAGTACCAAGGAAATATACGTAAACAGAAAATAAGAAATAACATACCAGATAAATAGATGGACGCCTATATGGATTACAAAGGGACCCCAGTCGCCCACATCAACTTGTACTGCTGAGAAAAGAGAGTGTTGATTCGAAGGCTGAATCACCAATTATTATTTTAACCCTGTTCACCTGCACTCTGTTTATTAAAGCGGTGGTTCACCCTAAAATGCAAGTTTCTACCATGAAATCCAGCATAGTAGCATGAGCTACAGTATGCCTTTATTTTTATTTTTTTGCGCCGTACTCACTGTTTAATCCTGGAGTTAAGTTTCAGACTCCCCGCGGGGAATGGGCGTTCCTATGCAGAGGGGACAATGATTGACGGACAGCTATGGCGCGTCACGCTTCCCGAGTAGGACTCGGCTCTTCACGGCGCTTTACGGCGCCTGCGCACAGACTAGGAGCTGACTGCGTAGGCGCCGTGAAGAGCTAAGTCCTATTTCGGCTATTTCCGTGAAGCGTGACGCGCCATAGCCGGCCGTCAATCATTGTCCCCTCTGCATAGGAACGCCTACTAGACTGAAACTTAACTACGGGATTAAACAGTGAGTACGGCGCAAAAAAAAAAAATAAAGGCATACTGTAGCTCGCACTAGTAAGCTAGATGGCATGTTAGAAAAAAAAACAATTTTTTTTTAGGGTGAACCCCCACTTTAATGTTCCCCAGAACATACAATAAAGTTTCTCGCTTTTGAGAGCCACCATTTAGACACCTCGTTGCTGGCTCTTAATCCAGGTTGTCACTGATAGCATTAGGGATCAGGATCCAATCAGAGTAGTTCCTAATCATCAGATCACGATATCAGCTCTAGCATACTGATCACATGCAAGCTTATAGGCATTACTGATCAAAATGAAAGCCTTCTGCTTGCAGATGAACGCTGTTTTTTTAAGCTTTGGTTTCCATCTGCAGTGGCATTTATTTGAAAGTTTAACTGCAAGACACAGCTGCATTATTAAAAAATGTAATAAACAAATGTTTGCCTATTAAAAAATAGAGCATGATATTTTTAATAAAATGGCTTACCAAAAAATCTTATATATATATATATATCATTAAAAGTATATATAAAACATATTTCGATATGCAAATAAGTCATGGAGTTATTGTTAAGTAAACCCACACATGCCAACACTACTAAAATTTGACCTGGGCATCTAGGTATCAATAACCTCCAGTCAAGAAAGGTTTAATTCATTAAGATTAAAAAATATTGAAAATTACCTTTGAAATGGCATTAACATAGTAATCAAGTGGCTCTTATTGTAAAAACCATAACATTTTAGGGATTGCCGCTACCTCTACCTTGAGCCTTTTATTGAGCCCTACTTCGGGTACCTTTCACGGGCTAACCTGCAAATTCTAACATGTTAACAAGACAAGACCATTGGAGATATACAAGCCTAGAGGTCCTAAACAGGACTCTTCCAAAAACACTAATGCCGCGTACGTACAAACAGTCGAAATTTTCGACAAGAAAAGTTTGATGTGAGCTTTTGGAAATTATGTCCGTGTAGGCTCCATCTGTCTTTTTTTGTCGGAATTTCCACCAGCAAAAAATTGAGAGCTGGTTCTCAATTTTTCCGACGGAAAAAGTTCTTGTCGGAAATCCTGATCGTCTGTATGCAATTTCCGACATGCAAAAAAACACACATGCTTGGAATCAATTTGACGCATGCTCGGAATCATTGAACTTAATTTTTCTCAGCTCGTTGTAGTGTTGTACGTCACCGCACTCTTGGCGGTTGGAATTTTGTGTGACCGCATGTATGCAACACAACTTTGAGCCAAAAGTCGGTCAGGAAAAAAAATCCACGGTTTTCTTGTTGGAATTTCCTATCGAGTGTGTACTCGGCATAAGGGTTTGTGTAACGTTACGCCGGATATTATTTGAGAGTTAGGATCTCAACTGCGGAGACTACTCAGTTTCGGACCCAGGTTTCACTCTCTTGTGTGCAGAGAGTTTGGAATCCTACCATCACAGTCTCAGTCAAGAAACATGGCGCATATTCCTTCATAGGCGCCAGTGAAAACTCAAACAAATAAGTATAAAGTCCAGGTAGAACTGATACTAGTTAAATGCAGAAGTAGCCGAGCATGCGTGGCATGTAAATAACCTTAACGGCAAAGTCCTCAAAGTAATAGGTAGTATATGTGCACAAAATAACATTTGAGAAGGAGGTACAGAGGCATGCAAGATTTCCGTTTATACTTGGTTACTTAGAATGTAGAAATCATGGCAGGATCCTTATTAGAAGAGGCGTTGTGTCAGCCAAAATAAAGGAACACTTCCTGGTTAGTGCTAGGAGCTTAAAGGGAAGGTTCACCCTAAAAACGACTTTCTAGTATTACATTGGCCCCCCACATTACAATACAATTATGCCTATTATGTTTTTTTTTGTGCTGTACATACCTTGATACAGCATATTCACCCGTGGCTTCCGGGTTGTGAGTCCCGCGGGAGTGGGCGTTCCTAACATGCTGTTGATTGACGTGATGACAAAAAACGAGCTCCTCCCCATTGCGTAAGCTGCGTCAAGATTGGCGAAAGGAGCCGAACGGCGAGTCGGCACTATACTCCCCCTTCCCCCCCGCCGTTCGGCTCCTTTCGCCAATCGTGATGCAGCTTACGCGACGGGGGGAGCTCGTTTTTTGTCATCACGTCAATTAACAGCATGTTAGGAACGCCCACTCCCGCAGGACTCGCAACCCGGAAGCCACGGGTGAATATGCTGTATCAAGGTATGTACAGCACAAAAAAAAACAGAATAGGCATAATTGTATTGTAATGTGGGGGGCCAATGTAATACTAGAAAGTCGTTTTTAGGGTGAACCTCCCCTTTAAATAGGCCGCCCAGCAGCTTAACAGGAAGTCACAGGCTAATTAGAAAGAAGGAAGTAACTATAGTTGAACTTCAAGTGAGAGACTCTTCAGGAAGAAGGTTTGGGAAGGAAGTAACGGATGAGAGTTAACTGGGAAAGAAGCACAATTGTATTTAGTGCAAAATTGTTCGTGAGGCGTTACAGTTTGTTTCTACTGGTGGCAAATGGGGTGGTTTTTGCAATTTTTTTCCACCCCTGAAACACCCTAAAATTGCCTTGTACAACCGCAACAATGCAACTAATCAGCACATACGAAAGTACACACCGAATTGGCAGGGTGAGGCAACAAGGGGCAAACCCCTAACTTCCAAGGTGTCACACATGTTCAAAAGATACTAGGAAATGTGAGAATGAGCATTTAATATGTAATGCCATTGGAGACCAGCCCTAAAACCTTTCTCAGTGCTTCCACTTCAACCAAGCATAACATTCACCTTCCCTAATCTATTCCCACATAACAATATGTCTATAACTACAGTACAGGTGCTCTTTAAACAGTATGGAAAAAGCGATGCTGCCACAATACAGAAAAACTTTATCATCAAATTCTCTGGTGATAGGAGCTCTCAGAATTTCCAGACATACAAAACAGGATATATAATTTAATAAGCTGGTGCCTTTCCCTGTGTAGATGTTTCAGTTCACCCGTTAATTTAAACACCTTTGTGGCTCCAAATTGGCACAGGACTGGGCAGACAGGGCTAGACTATTATTCATCACAAGACCTGGCTTAATGTTTCCTGCCTGCATATGTGGAAAGTACTGGTTGGTAGGGATGTACTGTCTAGCATGGAAGGTACATAATACAAATAGACATGGCATTTCAGATCTCTCATAAAGATTCTGGGTGCAGCTTCAGACATAATTTAGATAAAAGGAAAATGTTTTCTTTGTAGAAAGCAAAACGTGACCTCCATCCCCTCATGCTCCAAAGTGCACTTGTATTAATCTATGACACTTAAGCCTAAGGCCGCGTACACACGATATGATCGCCAGAGGAGAACGGTCTGAAGGACCGTTTTCATCAGTCCAAACCGATCGTGTGTAGGCCCCTTAGGTTATTTAAAGCGGAGGTTCACCCTCAAATTTTACTTTTTTGCTAACCTATCTCTAGCCTTAATAAAGGCTTGTAGCGTTGTCATTTTTTTTTTAATGTGTACACTTACCTGTCTTCAGCCGCACTTCCGGGTCTTCTTCCTTGCGGGGAGTGGGCGTGTCGCTCCTTTTCCCCGACGGGGAGCTCTGCATAGATGATTGATGTGCGCGTCATCGCCTTCCGAAAATATCCGACGGGGACTCGGCTCTTTGCGGCGCTATACGGCGCCTGCGCCTGCCGTGTAGAGCTGACTGCGCAGGCGCCGTAAAGTGCCGAGTCCCCCTCGGAAATTTTCAGAAGGCGATGACGCGCACGTCAATCATCTATGCAGAGCTTAGGAACGCCTACTCCCAGGGTGGAGGGAGAACCCGGAAGCCGGGTAAAAACGATGGAAAAAGTAAGTACAGACCGAAGAAAAAAAAAAGCCAGCATACTGTTGATGTCAGCAGTATGCTGGATAAAACAGTCTATAGATATTTTAGGGGTGAACCCCCGCTTTAACCTTCGGTCAAAAAAATGAAAACTTGCTTTAAAATTGAACCGATGGACGCCTAACCGATAGGTCAAAACCCATCGTTAGTATGCAAAAGCATCGGTTAAAAACCCGCGCATGCTCAGAATCAAGTCGACGCATGCTTGGAAGCATTGAACTTCGTTTTTTTTCAGCACGTCGTGTTTTACGTCACTGCGTTCTGACACAATAGGTTTTTGAACTGATGGTGTGTAGGCACGACGGACCATCAGTCAGCTTCATCGGTTAACTTAAGACAACTGTCCTTCAGACCGTTTTCATCGGATGGACTGATCGTGTGTACGAGGCCTTACTTAACCTTATAAAAACAAAAACTGTTGACCAACAAATACTAAAAAAAAAAAATCAATACTCACCTCCTCTCCAGATCTGTCCTTTTATGACTTGCTAATCCCTCCTGCTGCTGGTCTTCCAGCCTGATTGATGCTCAGCATCATTCAACTGACTTCCTGCGAACCCAGCGAGTCATGCTGCATACACACGATAGGTTAGTCTGATGAAAACGGTCTGATGGACCGTTTTCATCAGACCAAACCGATCGTGTGTGGGCCCCATCGGTTATTTAACCATAGGTTAAAAAAATAGGAACTTGTTTTAAAATTATCTGATGGATAAAAAACCTATAGAAAAAAACGATCGCTTGTAGGCACGTCCATCGGTTAAAAATCCACGCATGCTCAGAATCAAGTCGACGCATGCTTGGAAGCATTGAACTTCATTTTTTTCAGCACGTCGTTGTGTTTTACGTCACCGCGTTCTGACACGATCGTTTTTTTAACTGATGGTGTGTAGGCGCGACTGACCATCAGTCAGCTTCATCGGATAACTGATGGAAAAATCCATCAGACCGTTTTCATCAGACTAACCTATCGTGTGTACAGGGCATCATGAAACTGTTTCCTAGGGATGTATGATCACGCTACCCAGGGTCCATGGTACTGGTGTACAGTAGTAAGGACCACCCATAACTGGAGGGATTAACAAAAAAAAAATGTATACTGAAAGTTAAAAAGAAATTCAGGGGAGAAACCCAAAAAGAGTAAAGGGGGTAGAGGAAGGTGAGGTTAGGTTTTTAGGCTGGCTTCAGACCTTTGTGGTGTGTTAAAACATGCACATTAATGCATGTTACATACCCCAGAGCATCTCAGTTGGTGTGCTAAATCACAGATGTAGTACGTTAGGTTGCTATACACTTTGATCAACACATGCAAGGTGTTTTACCATAAGATGCGGTATAAAGCTAAACTAAAGTGTTAAGCTTGATTGAATTACTTCAGGACCAAAAAATAAAATTTTAGGCTGCTTTTTACATGTTTTCCAGTTTCTCTTTACTTCCTGTTAATCAAAACTATGTTGTTAGCAGAACTCAGTAGCTCAAGTGAAAATTGTAATGAGTTCAAAGCACCAAAGTAATCTAGGATCTTTTTTAAAAAAAACGTGCCATGCTGTGCTGCATTGATATGAATGGGCAACATAGAGAATAATGCAAATTTAATGTCATGCGATTCTATGCGACACAAATTGCATCTGAAATCGCACTAGTGTGAACCAGGCCTTACTGTACAAAGCCCTCCTGCATTGATTCTGTGTTTGTTGCTGGCCCAGTTTTAAGCCCTGCACACACGATCGGATATCTGATGGAATCTAATCCGATAGATTTTTTCATCGGATATCCGATGAAGTTGACTTTCATCAGTCTTGCCTATACACCATCGGTTAAAAATCTGATCGTGTCCAACGCGGTTACGTAAAACACTACGACGTGCTGAGAAAAATGAAGTTCAATGCTTCTGAGCATGCGTGAATTTTTGACCGTTGGATTTCCCCACAGACGATCGTTTTTTTCTATCGTTTTTTTAACCATAAAAAAAAAAAAATTTCACCGATGGATTAAAAAAACGATAGGGCCCACACACGATCGGTTTGTCCGATGAAAACGGTCCGTTTTCATCAGACGAACCGATCGTGTGTACAGGGCTTAACAGTTTCAGGATGGCTCCTTTTTCTTGAAGCATCCTTTGGAGCCACCCTTGCATGCAAAGACTAGAGCTGTGTCTCCCTACACTGTATGCATTAATAGAAACACACAGCCCCTAGCCTAAGATGGCAAGCCACTCTCCTGTGCCTCCCTTCTCATCCTTCCTCTGTTCTCCAAGTTTACAGACTGGCTGGAAACTGCACTGTCTACTTCTAACTGTTTGTTTTAAAGACTGAACGTTCAGGGAAGCAGCAATGACAGAGCAGGAGCCATATATAAAATATTTATTTTATTGTGTTCAATGTGTTAAACTAGGGGTCTCCAAACTTTCTAAACAAAGGGCCAGCTTACTGTCCTTCAGACTTTAGGGGGGCAGGATTTTGGCCATTGGAAGTGGAAATGGTCCCGGCATCACTGGGAAAAAACAATGCTCCATCTTTGGTGTCAGTGGGAGAAATTGTGCCCCATCATTGATGTCATTGGGCCTAATTGTTGGTGTCTTTGGAGGAATAGTGCCCCATTGTTTGTATCAGTGGATGAAATAGTGCCCCAAGGGCTGGATAAAAGCAAGCAAAGGGCCACAGTTTGGAGACCACTGTGTTAAACTAATTAATGCTGAGGGATTAAAGTGAATCTAAATTTAATAAATTGTTTTTTTTTTTAAATAATAAAAATGTCATACATGCGCTGTCCAATGGGTTTGCACAGAGTAGCCCTGGTTCTTCTCTTTTTGGGTCCCCCGTTGGCGCTCCTGGCTCCTCCCCCTCGCCGAGTACCCCCATAAAAAGCAGCTTACTATGGGGGCACTTGTGTAGGCGTCCCCCGAGCCTCATTGTCTCACTATTGACACAGACACCAGGGCCCCACCCCTGCTTCCTCGTCACTGACTGCGATTGACAACACTGCTGTGCCTGAGCCAACGAGTAGGGAAAGAGCAGACAGAGCCTCTGCTCTTATGCACATCACTGGATCGAGATCGGGTCAGGTAAGTATAAGGGAGGAGTGGGGGAAATTGCACACACAAACATTTCTTTACCTTAATGCATTGAGGTAAAAAAAACTTCTGCCTTTACTATCACTTTAACCACTTGAGCACCGCCGCACGACGATATACATCAACAGAATTGCACGGCTGGGCACAAGGGCGTACATGTATGTCCCCTTTAAGAACCCAGCCGTGGGTCGCTCGCGACCCGGTCCGAAACTCGGTGACCGTGCCCGGGTCGGGTCACAGGAGCTGAAGAACGGGGAGAGGTGAGTGTAAACAAACCTTCCCCGTTCTTCTCTGTGGCTTGTCACTGATCGTCTGTTCCCTGTCATAGGGAACGACGATCAGTGACGTCGCACGTCAAGCCACGCCCCCCTACAGTAAGAAACACACACTAGGACATACTTAACACCGTTAGCGCCCCCTAGAGCTTAACCCCTTCACTGCCAGTGTTTTCACAGTAATCAGTGCATTTTTATAGCACTTTTTGCTGTGAAAATTACAATGGTCTCAAAAATGTGTCAAAAGTGTCCGATGTGTCCGCCATAATGTTGCAGTCATGAAAAAAATCACTGAACGCCGCCATTACTAGTAAAAAAAAATATTAATAAAAATTCCATAAAACGATCCCCTATTTTGTAAACGCTATAACTTTTGCGTAAACCAATCAATAAACGCTTATTGCGATTTTTTTACCAAAAATATGTAGAAGAATACGTATCAGCCTAAACTGAGGAAAAAACATGTTTTTTTATATATTGTTTGGGGATATTTATTATAGCAAAAAGTAAAAAATATAGAATTTTTTTTAAATTGGCTCTATTTTTGTTTATAGCGCAAAAAAAACAAAACACAGAGATTATCAAATACCACCAAAAGAAAGCTCTATTTGTGGGGAAAAAAGGACGCCAATTTTGTTTGGAAGCCACGTCGCATGACCGTGCAATTGTCAGTTAAAGTGACGCAGTGACGAATCGTAAAAAGGGGCCAGGTCCTTACCTGCATAATGGTCCGGGGCTTAAGCGGTTAATACTACTTTAAGAAACAAGTCAAATCAAATTGACTCAAAACACAAAACCATTATAATTTATTATTATTATATGTCCCCAGTTGTCTGCAGATCTTTGAGCTTTAATGTCATTGAATTAATATATTATTATAAAAAATGGCATGGGGATTTTTCCGACCCTGATTAGATCATGCAGTGTCTCCCTTGAATTCTTCCAGCAATTCTATATCGGTTTTATTTCATTGTAGATAGCCACTTCATTGTTCTTATCCCACGCTAGTTCTCCAGGCAAAATATGGTTTGCGAATTAAGGGACACTGCCAATTCTCCCTTCAGCAAAACAGGAAAGAGTTCCAAACTGTCGAGGAAAATCAAACTCTTGGTATTGTTTCAGCTGGCAGAAAGCAAAGGAATATACTGGAATTAACCGAAAAAAGTCATTCTTTATAGAATGATGACCCCTTGAGTCAGAAAAATACAGTTAAAACAATTCTTGTGCTTGCTTTGTAGGAACTTTACTCATTCAGGGACATATTTATTAGGAAGTAGTCTTTATTAATTAGTAGTACTTTACAGCTACCAATCAGAATTTATAAGGTGAAGGTTTAAGTAGTGCAGTGCTAACTGTCCCACTGTGTTACACTGTGCTAGCCAGCCTTTATTTACCCACAATCAGCTTACCCATAGGTACTGCAAATATCTCCCAAACGTGCACCATTTAGATTGTCACTGTTTACTGCGCCGATGATAAACGTCTGCTGGTGCCGGTTCTTCAAAAGTCTGTGCCGTGACCGGCGGCTCCCGTGCGCATTGCGTGGGAGTGACGTCACGCGGCTCTGGTCAGTCATACCGACGGACTTCATGGCCCCGGTAAAGAAAGACAGGTGAAGATGGATTTGGCCTCGAGCAGGGACGACTAGGGCTTTGTTTGCAGGTAAGTGTCACATAATGTGCTAGTATGCCATGCATACTAGCACATTATGCCTTTACTTTGCAGGTAAGAAAAAGGAATAAAAAAAAAAAACCTAGGTTTACTTTCTCTTTAAAGCAGAACTTATCGTAACAACTTGATAATAAAATAATGTTCTTTAGTGAGAAACATACATTTCACATTAATAATTATGCTACCAAAATTATTGTGTGCTGTAAATTGTTCCTGTTTCTTTTTGCTGGAGGCTGTCATTTTGCTGAAGCCCACAGCCCCTGAGCAGCAGTTAATCTTTAGATTGTCAGCAGATTGGACAGGAAGTCCCACTCAAAATTAGGCACCCACTCGAGGAGTGCTTAAAGCGGAAGTTCCACTTTTGGGTGGAACTCCGCTTTAATTAAAGTTAAATTAAAGTTCCACTTTAACTCTTCTTCTGGCCAGCTTTAGCCCTGCCTGTGTCCCCTCTCAACATCTTGTGGCTTTTTACCAGCACTGCAACAGCATGCTTCGAAAGTTGTCAACGCCTATTTAAAAAAAAAAAAATGGTAAAAGTGTTGGTTCAGTGAGTGTACCTTTTATAGAGTTCTGTGAGTCCTTTGAGGTATTCTAGTGTTATTTGTTTGTTGTGACCTTTGTTCTGGTTCTGGATAGTGTCTCCTGCTTGCTCCAACTTTAACCACTTGCTTACTGGCCACTTAAACCCCCTTCGTACCCGGACCAATTTTCAGCTTTCAGTGCTCTCACACTTTGAACTACTCAGTCATGTAATACTGTTCCCAAATTATTTTTTTGTCCTTTTTTTCATACAAACAGAGCTTTCTTTTGGTGGTATTTGATAACCTCTCGACTTTTTATTTTTTGCGCTATAAATGGAAAAAGACGGAAAATTTCGAAAAAAAATTTTTTTCTTAGTTTATGCGATAAAATTTAGCAAATTATTAATTTTTCTTCATAAATTTTAGCCACAATTTATACTGCTACATATCTTTGGTAAAAATAACCCAAATTAGTGAATATTATTTGGTCTTTGTGAAAGTTAGAGAGTCTACAAACTGTGGTGCAAATCATAAAAAAATTATCACACCTGATGTACTGGTGGCCTATCTCATTTCTTGCAACCCGAACACGCCAGGAAAGTACAAATACCCCCCAAATGACCCCTTTTTTGAAAGTAGACATTCCAAGGTGTAACGGTCAGGGGTTAACGCCGTTACGATATTCCATTCCACCAACCCAAGACAGCTTCCGACACTCCACAATCCAGCAGACAGGACCCATTAGATTTCCCCCAGACACACACAGCTCTGTTCTCTGGTTCCAAACAGATAGATCTTTTAATGGTAAAACTCAGGTTTTTATACAGTTAGCAACCACAAAGCATGCTGCAGTAATCAAAGGGACAATGACACACTCCACCCACAACATCACACAATGGGTCCTAACGAGTCCCCCTCAATCCACATCTTAGATAGACTTTCTGGTGCCAGGTCTACATGAGTTAATTACTATAGCTGACATGGCAGACTTCATGACTCCGGCTCTTTTCACCTTCTATTCAATACACATTCCTTTAGTAAACATAAGTCAGACATCTGACCTTTAGAGGGTCACATCACATATTATCATCAATAGACTTTCACACAATACAGCGTCAATTAGCATAGCACCATGAAATATCTTAGGAGCCAGGCTTAATTAACACAATAGACAATAGAATGCAATCACAGCAAGCGTTATCACTACAGCCAGGTAGCTGGAGGTGATTAACATCAATTAACATCTTAAAAGTATGTGTCCCCACATTGAATGAGACACTCTCGTATTGACCTGTTGGGTTAGTTCTTAATTAACCACCTGTAATATTTCAAGATATCCTGCAATACATTGTGAATTACTGTCCCAACTCAGGTAATTCAAGATCTCCTTTCTCAGTCATCCTATGCCCCTAGTGGACATAGGATGACCCTAGACGCAAGAGTCATTGGTGAAGCCGAAACAGGAGTACCCCGCATCCTTCAAGAGCCTCTGGGTCCCACGGGCCATACCGTTACACAAGGTATTTAGTAAGATACATGGTGAGGTTTTTGATTTTGTCATTTTTTCCCACAATTCTTTGCAAAATTAATATTTTTTTTATTCCCCCACAAAATTGTCATTGTTATAGGTTATTTCTCTCACATGGCATGTGTATACCACAAATGACACCTGAAAATACATTCTGCTACTCCTCCTGAGTATGGCGATACTTTTTCACAGCCTAGCCACATACAGAGGCTCAATATTCAGGGAGCACCATCAGGTGTTCTAGGAGCATAAATTACACATCTAACTTGTTGACTACCTATTACACTTTTGAAGGCCCTAGAGCACCAAAACAATGGAAACGCCCACAAAGTGACCCCATTTTGGAAAGCTAACACCCCAACGTATAATCTATGAGGCATAATGATTTTGTTATATGGTTCATTTTCTTCCAGAAGTTTTTGGAAAATTTGGAAATAAAATGAAAACGCAATTTTTTTACGCAAAGTTGTCAATTTATAAGATATTGCAAACACTATGGCCCGAAATTAACAAAGCACTTGCGCACAGGTCCATGTGGTGTGGTCAGTTCATGCGACAGGCAGGGGCATGATGGCATAGGTCCTACAGGCAGCAGGCAAAAGTAGAACTTCGTTCAGGACAGAATAGGGACAGGGGTAGAGGCTTCTCACACCCAAATCTTTGAAGCCTCCGAGTCTCCAGACCCTAATCTAGGAATGAGAAAACAAAAACAATGGTTTTCTTCATCCAGAAAAACAATTCTGGAGCTCCTCACATATGTGAGACCCCTGTGCTATGAATCCCACTAGTCCACTGGCAGTGTAAAAGATCAGTCCAAGAGACAGGCAAAAAGCATGGTCAAACAGTCCAGGGTCAGTTCCAGATCAGGCAGAGGTATGCACAGAATCAGTAGGTGGAAGCGTGGTCGAATAATAAGCCAGGGTCAGTTCAAGATCAGGCAGAGGTATGTACAGAATCGGTGGGCCGAAGCGTGGTCAAATAACATTCCATGGTCAGTTCCAGATCAGGCAGAGGTATAAACAGAATCAGTAGGCAGAAGCATGGTCGAATAACAAGCCAGGGTCAGTTACAGAGCAAGCAGAGGCATAAGGGGTCTGAAGGTAAATGGCAGGAAGTGAGGGTTATGTTAACCATACTTCACTAATTATTTAGTGAGGTATGGTAACGGTGGAAACAGCCAACTACGCGGAGGCCTGGTTGGGAAGGACATTGGGCACAATGATAAGTGGTGTCTCTTCTCACTCCTCCTCTGGAGCACACCCAGCATTTTTTCTGGCGTTTTTGGCCTGTTGGTCTGGGAGGGATTTTATCTGGAAAGTGGCGCTCGGAGAGTCGGCAAATCACATCGGATCGAATGTTTACTGTTGGGCTGTTCGGGTATATAAGGGCAGTGGTGATTTCCTCCAGGTAGAAAAGGAAGGATTTGGGTCTTTCAGTGGATTTCCGATAGATTACATAGGAGTTGTACATGGCCAAATTAAACAAATACATTTAAACTTTTTTATACCACTGGTATGTTCGTCTTGTGGAAAGGTAGGGTTTGAGCATTTGGTCGTTGAACTCGACACCCCCCGTGAACCTATTGTATTTGTGGATACATGTTGGTTTTTGGATTCGCCCATTCCTCCTGCTGATCTCAACGAATGTATTGCTGTGGTTGGAAGAAAGCTCGTACACATCCGTTCTGTCCCTCCACTTCACAGACAGAATTTCCTCATTCCGTAAACTTGCTGTCTCCCCTCTTCTTAATTTCTTGTTGACAAGGCTTTGAGTACAGCCCTTCCGATTCTTCCGTACGGTGCCACATGCTGGAGTGTTCTTTCTGTGAAGGTTTCGGAACAGGGACAAACTTGTATAAAAATTGTCCACATACAAGTCCTAGCCTTTCTCCATGAGTGGGTTTAGGAGTTCCCAAACGACTTTCCCGCTGGTTCCTATGTAGTCTGGGTAACTAGGGAGGTGCAGCTGGGTGTCCTTCTCTCCGTATACAATGGAGGCATTCGTATACCCTGTGGCTCGGTCGCACAATTTATAGAGCTTCACCCTATAGCGGGCCCTTTTGGTGGGAATAAATGTTTTTTTGCCCAGTCTGCCAGACAATTTGATAAGGGACTTATCCACGCATATGTGTTGGTCCGGGGTAAACAACTGGGGGAAGATTTTAGAAAAATAATTTAGTAGTGGCCGAATTTTATAAAGCTTATCAAAATTTGGGTCATTTCGGGTATCTGGTTTTGGGCATTGCTGAAGAAAAGATGGGCATGTGGTAGATGGGGCGGGATGACCAATATGAACGTAATTGATTTTTTCTGTTTAGTCCCATACAGAATGTGAGGTCCAAATTTTTTTTAAACTCCTCCACTGTTAGGGCTCTCCACTCGTAGGGTTGGGCATAATAGAACGTTGGGTTACTTGCTATAAATTGTTGTGCATAAAGGTTGCACTGGGCCACAATTGAGGCAAGCATGTCCTCAGTAAAAATTAAATTAAAAAGGCAATCGGGGGAAAATTTTCTGTGTCCACCTGGACTCCTGGCTGGGCAGTGAAAGGGGGAATGTTGGCTTTTGGCACTGGCAGATGGCACTGGCAGGTAGCACTGATGGCAGATGGGACTGGCAGATGGGACTGGCAGATGGCACTGGCAGGTGGCACTGGCAGGGACTGTGGTCACTGTTTTAACTGTAACCGTAACTTCTTTTTTAACACTGACTGTAGCTGCAGATTGCTCTCTCTCCGCACACTCTGTCTGTGTGTGAGGAGAGAAAGCCGGCAATGAGAGATGATCTCATATGTTTACATTTGAGATCATCTTTAATTGGACAGTAAGATCGAGTGCTAAATGGCCTCTGTGATTGGCCATTCAGCACGATCTGTGATTGGCTGTGTCCAAGGGACACGGCCAACACAGATTTTCCCTGATGCGCGGTCGCGGGGGTCGTGCGGGGAGCAGGGAAACAAATGGATGTCCAGGGACGTCCACCCGGCACTTCAGGTCCACGCTGCGGCGTCTTTCGGCAATAGCGCGGATCTGAAGTGGTTGAAGGGGTTGTAAAGGTTTTTTTTTTTTGTTTGTTTTTTTAAAGTGTATTTTTGTGCGTGTACTCGAGAGAGGAGCCGGACTGCAGGTGTTGGGAGTAGGCAGGCCTCCCCGAGAGGCAATCTGCCACCCTTCTCCATGCCCCGGGTGGCAATGGCGGGTGTGTGAGGGGGTCCTCCCACACAGCCCGCCCTACCTGCTGCGCTTTGAAGCCCAGCGGGGCAGAGGGACTCCCTACAAGGGAGTGAGAGGATTTACCCGCTCAACCAGCCCCGTTAGTCCTTCGCCTCTCTTTTTTAGAGACCGCGTGGTCAAAGTGCGTGCATGTTAACCCAATTTCGAGTGCGTGTAAGTGTGGTGTTTTTTTGTGGGAGGAGGGTGGGCGTACTAAGCGCAGGCTTACCTCGCATAGCACACCCACCGGGAGCCGGGCTGAGACCACCAAACTCAATTCTCATGTAGCCGAGACCGGAATCCGAACCCCTAGCTGCAGAGGTGAATGGCTTATCAGCGCAGTGCCAATCGCGTTGAGCCACCGCAGCTCCCCGTTTTTTTTTTTCTAAATAACCTATTTAGAATATAAAAAACAAACCTTTACAACCCCTTTAACTTAGAACTCATTTCCATTTTTGCAAGCAGCCTCATCTCTGCCTATTGTCCTACCCTAGCAGGAACAAAGATTGTCTCTGGACAGCCGCACTCTGAACAAATTGTAGCCTTTTATCAAAAGAAGGACAGCACTACAAGTCACAGCAAAATAAAAAAAACTGTCTGCTGACGCGTTTCGCACTGAAACTAGTGCTTAGTCATAGCTGCTTATTGTCCTACCCTGCCTGAACGCTATCTGCCTAGCCCTAGACTGTTCACTATTTCTCCTTCATTAACATTGTCTTACCTTGAAGAGTTGGTTGTTTACGTTGCACACTTTTCTGTAATGTAAGCTGTCTCGTAATGGGGGGGGGAGGGGAGGGAAGAGTATACCCCCAATCAAAAGGCCATCACTATAGAGGTAGTATCGTAAGGATGGATGTATCCCTGTACCCGCACAATTGATTTTTTTTTTGTAATGTTGTAATATGTAGTATGTTAATGTTATATGTATGAAGAACTTGTGAATTTTATAATGATTGGTGATTTAAAATAAAAATGTGTCTTTAAAAGAAAGTATGTAAAGTTTTTCTATTTTATGTGAAAACAATAAAAATAATTTAAACGTAAGCCGTCTCGAATAAGGCTATTCTTTTTTAATCTTCTCTAGCAGCAGTGAAAAGAGCAGCTTTGGCTGTAATACTCACCTTCAATCTGGAGCTCAACCTCAGGCACAGTTTCTTTTTACCCATAGATGTCCTCAGTCTTACACATTTAATAAGACCCAGTATCACTTAAACTGAAAAACTGAGGACATACTGTGAGTTCAGTTCATCATAAACCTATTCCCAGAAGGGGTATCACCACATCACCATAACCAAACAGTATGATGATGGAGAGAGTGGCACTGGCATCACAGTGGAATGGCCAGTTCCAAAGAAGAGGCAAATAGGATCCTGCATGTCACTTGACTGGTATTCCAAACATTTGTAAAAAGGAAGTATAAAAAAGCATAAAATACACGGGGGGAGGAGAGTTTCCAGTATTTAACTGTCTGGCTTTAAACTTAGTTGAAAAAAAATGGAGGCAGACATTCTGTGGGTGGAACTTACTATTTATGGTAGCTTAACCAATCAGAGATCTGGGCCAGAGGAGGGGCGTGGCCAAGACAGGCATGTGAGAGGATGCATCTCTTGCAGCTCCCGGCAGTGATCCGAAACCGATCCTCCCCCAGACGTTTTTCCGGTTTGGAACCACCATATGCTGACAGCCAGCAATCCAGGGACCACTGCGGTACCACCACCGGCTCTCTGCACCAGAGGGATGACCCCCAAAGGACAGGCAGAGATTGTGAGACCAGAGATCCAAGATGGAGCCGCCGTGTCTGCTGTGAAGGGGACACCTCGTGGCACGGACAAGCAGGGGCCTAAACAAAGTAAGCTGCCCAAACCCCCTGGCAAAGATCCTGCTAGGGACATGATGTACTATGCCCAAAAGTTATCTGGGGCTGTGAGGAACGAGATGCCATCCCAATCGGGGGACCCAAAACCCAAACAGCCTGACATGCAGTCAGACACTGTCCCGGATCACTGGGGAAAGGAGGAGGAGGAGGAGGGAGACCCCATGTTGGAGGATAACCAGGCCGCAGGCACGCAGGCTGTAGCTGCAGCACAACCCACCCTAGCAGACATCCTTAAGGCTGTGAATAAGTGCACGGCCTCTGTTGATACATTAAAAAAACAGTTTGGTTTACTGCGCCAAGATATGCAAAAGATCCGCGAACGCACCACGGCCGTGGAAAGCAGAGTCAGTGAGGTGGAGGATCAAATGCAGCCTATGGCCCAGAACACTAGAGCTGCTTTGCAGATGGCTAAGGACGCATACGATCGTGCTGAGGATATGGAGAACCATCTCAGACGGAACAACGTACGCATAGTGGGGTTACCGGAGTGGGTGGAGGGTAAAGATCCTACTACTTTTGTGGAGAATTGGCTGATTGAAGTTTTTGGCAAAAATGCATTCTCACCGTTTTTTGTGGTGGAACGAGCACACAGAGTGCCTTCCCGCCTGCCTCCACAGGGGGGCCCTCCCAGATCACTCCTTGCACGGCTACTACATTACCGAGACAGAGAGGCGGTGCTACGCCAGTTTCGGGAACGAGCGAATGTCCCTGTTAAAGTCTATGGGGGAAATCTAAAGTACTAATTTTAAAGGCTAATATGCAAGTTATTGTCCTAAAAAGTGTTTGGAGACCTGGGTCCTGTCCCAGGGGACATGTATCAATGCAAAAAAAAGTTTTAAAAACTAACGTTTTTTCGAGAGCAGTGAATTTAATAATGCTAAAAGTGAAACAATAAAAGTGAAATATTCCTTTAAATTTCGTACCTAGGGGGGTGTAAAGTTAGCATGTGAAATAGCGCATGTTTCCCGTACATAGAACTGTCCCTGCACAAAGTGTCTTTTCTAAAAAAAAAAAAAAGACATTTAAAACTGACTTGCGGCTATAATGAATTGTCGGCTCTGGCAATTCAGAGAGAATTCATTCATAAAAAATAAATAAAAAAAAAGCGTGGGGTCCCCCCAAATTCAATTACCAGGCCCTTCAGGTCTGGAATGGATATTAACCACTTAAGGACCGGACCAATATGCTGCCTAAAGACCCAAGCAGTTTTTACAGTGCGGGACTGCGTCGCTTTAACAGACAATTGCGCGGTCGTGCGACGTGGCTCCCAAACAAAATTGGCGTCCTTTTTTCCCCAAAAATAGAGCTTTCTTTTGGTGGTATTTGATCACCTCTGCGGTTTTTATTTTTTGCGCTATAAACAAAAATAGAGCGACAATTTTGAAAAAAATGCAATATTTTTTACTATAATAAATATCCCCCAAAAACATATATAAAAAATATTTTTTTCCTCAGTTTAGGCCGATACGTATTCTTCTACCTATTTTTGGTAAAAAAAATCGCAATAATCGTTTATCGGTTGGTTTGCGCAAAATTTATAGCATTTACAAAATAGGGGATAGTTTTATTGCATTTTTATTTTATTTTATTTTTTTACTACTAATGGCGGCGATCAGCGATTTTTTTCGTGACTGCGACATTATGGCGGACACTTCGGACAATTTTGACACATTTTTGGGACCATTGTAATTTTCACAGCAAAAAATGCATTTAAATTGCATTCTTTATTGTGAAAATGACAGTTGCAGTTTGGGAGTTAAACACAGGGGGCGCTGTAACATTTAGGGTTCACTTTGTGTGTGTTTACAACTGTAGGGGGGTGTGGCTGTAGGACTGACATCATCGATCGAGTCTCCCTAATAAAAGGGATCAGTCGATCGATGCGCCGCCATAGTGAAGCACGGGGAAGCCGTGTTTACATACGGCTCTCCCCGTTCTTCAGCTCCGGGGCGGCTATAAACGAATAGCCGCGCCGTCGTCCCGGATCGCTCCCCGAGGCTTACCGA
The DNA here is from genome assembly GCF_905171775.1 of Rana temporaria. Lineage (NCBI taxonomy): Eukaryota > Metazoa > Chordata > Amphibia > Anura > Ranidae > Rana > Rana temporaria. The sequence continues at coordinate 351,542,538 of NC_053491.1, forward strand.
CCGCTGCATGTAACGGGGGGGTCCCGATCGGACCCCCGACCCACGTCAAGCAGAGGTCGTACCGGTACGTACATGTGCCTGTCCGTGCCATTTTGCTGATGTATATGTACATGAGGAGGTCGGCAAGTGGTTAAGGGGAACCCCGCCGTCAATTTAAAAAAAAAATGACGTGGGGTTCCCCCCAAATATCCATTCCGGACCCTTCAGGTCTGGTGTGGATTTTAAGGGGAACTCCACCCCAAATAAAAAAAAAATGGCGTGGAGTCCCCCCAAAAATCCACACCAGACCCCTTATCCGAGCACGTTAACCTGGCCGGCCGCAGAAAAGAGGGGGGGACAGAGTGCAGCCCCCCCTCTCCAAAACCGTACCAGGCCACATGCCCTCAACATGGGGAGGATGTCCCCATGTTGATGGGGACAAGGGCCTCATCCCCACAGCCCTTGCTCTGTGGTTGTGGGGGTTTGCGGGCGGGGGGCTTATCAGAATCTGGAAGACCCCTTTAACAAAGGGGACCCCCAGATCCTGGCCCCCCCATGTGAATTGGTAATGGGGTACATTGTACTCCTACCATTTCACAGAGTAAGTGTAAATAGTTGGAAAAAACACACACACACGTAGAAAAAAGTCCTTTATTAATAAAAAAAAAACAGCGGTGGTAATCCCCTCGGTCCCGGCTTCCTGCTCCAACGTTGTCTGTATCCAGCGAGGGGTGATCTCCTCTCCGGTCCAGCGATGAGATGATCTTCCGGCATCCAGAGCTCCAGAGCACAGCATCGGAGGCCGCCTCTCTCCGCCGGACACAGCCCAACGGAATGACGCGGCTGGAGCTTTGACATTTCTTATATAGGGGAGGCGGGGCCACCTGTCACGTGACCCCACACACTCTGCTACGTCACTGGGGAAGCCCAGTCTTCCCCCTTGCGTCAGAGGGGGCGGGGTCACGTGACAATTGGCCCCGCCTCCCCTATTTGAGAAATGTCAAAGCTCCAGCCACGTCATTCCGCTGGGCTGTGTCCGGCGGAGAGAGGCGAAAACCCACCTAACAGCAGAGACTGTGTGTTTTCTAAGGTATTCATGGGTGGGGAAGGCCTATGACTCTACACACACTTCCTTCTCTAGGGGGCTGAGTGTACTGGTACACGCTGCCCTGGATTTCCAGGAATTTGACAGTGTCATAGACTCAGAGGGGCGTTATGTATCTATTAATTGTAGGTTTGGTACATTGATATGTGTATTGGCATGTATATATATCCCCCCGCCGTTCACGGTGGCGGGGCTCAGGCTCCTCCTTGCTTTTTTGGATGGTAGACCGGATGTGCCGATGCTCGTGGTCGGCAAATTCAACTGCTGCTCGGACCAGGTGGCCGATAGGCACCCGGGCCCTAGACCCTCTGCCCTCGCCAGGAGTTCTCCCCTGGCGCGGTTGTTGCAAGAGGTAGGCTGGGTGGATGTCTGGCGACAACGCAATCCGGGTGAAAGACAATTTACCTGTTTCTCGAAGACTCATGGATGCCTGTCGAGAATAGACCTGGGGGTGGGGAACCTGAGCATGCTCCAGTTTATAGCAGACTTATCCAATAGACCCCGTAGTGTGTCGGATCATTCTGCTTTGGTGGTACAGCTACTAGTCGCACCGCCGTCTAAATTACCTAGGGCACCCTGGAAGTTTAACGCATTTTGGTTCAAGCTATTTAGATCCCATGAGGAGATAGTGGGGAGCGTGCAAGGGTTTTTTGCTGCTGGGGAAGGAATAGATGTTAGTGTGCTGCACTGGGATGCCTTTAAGGCGCACTTCCGGGGCCTCCTGATTGGAGAAATGAACAAGGTCAAAAAGGCTTTTTCTGCACTCCTGATTGAGGTGGAAGCCAGGGTTCAGGAAATGGAACAGGCTTACATTGCAGACCCTTCTTATCTGACCAGGGAGACATGGCAGGCTGCTCAGTCTGCCTATCAACAGTTGCTTTCTTCCTCGGCTGAGAAGAAGAGTTTTTTTGCAAAACAGGCATTCTTTGAGAAGGGTGAGAAAACCGGCCGAATTTCGGCGCGGATTGCGAACTCCCATCAAATCTTGCCTGCTATAGGAGCCATTAGGTCCAGGACGGGGGCCGTGGTTTCCCAACCGGAACAGATTATGCAGGAACTAGCATGTTTTTATGAAACACTGTACAGTCCTGGCATGGCTTACACCAAGGAGGACTTGGAGCTATACCTAGCCCAGCTGGTCTTCCCTGAGTTGTCCGCGGATCAGCGTGCCCAGTTGGAGGAACCGCTCACTGTTGAGGAATTACTGGAGGCTGTCAGTGCATTCCCTAATTGTAAGGCCCCGGGAGACGATGGGTTGCCCATGGAGGTCTATAAACAATACTCTGAGGAGTTGCTGCCGCAACTGCTGAAGGTCTTTAACGGTGCCAGGGAGAGACATGTCCAAGACGAACATAGTGCTACTGCTTAAACCAGGCAGGGATCCGGTGGATCCGGGGGCGTACCGCCCCATTTCATTATTACAAAGCGACGTGAAGATACTGGCCAAGGTGCTTGCCATTCGGCTGAATGGAGTGATAACTTCTATTGTGCATGGGGACCAGGCTGGTTTCATGCCCAATAAATCTACGGCTGTTAATTTGCGGCGGTTGTTCATGCAGGCGAGGGCAGATAATATGGGCAGTAGGGCGCTGCTGTCCTTGGACGCTACGAAAGCATTCGACAGCATAGATTGGAATTATCTCTGGACGGTGCTACAGAAATTCGGATTTGGCCCAATCTATATATCCTGGGTGAGGCTGTTATACAGTCAGCCGCACCTTTGGTTCCCTGTCTAGGAGCTTTGCGTTGAGGAGGGGGACCCGGCAGGGATGTCCCTTGTCTCCCCTCCTCTTCGCTCTGGCTATTGAGCCGTTGGCCATTGATATTAGGGCGAATACCCGCATTACTGGTTTCTGTTATGGTGACATGCAGGGAAAACTTATGCTCTATGCCGACGATACTCTTCTTCTGCTGGGGGACACGGATTCCTCCCTCAGGGAGGCTATATTGACCATCACTAAATTTGGCAGATTTTCCGGGCTACTTATAAACTGGTCCAAATCGGCGCTGCTGCTGTTGGATGGGGATGACACGCAGCTGATTAACTTCTTGTGTCCCATTCCTATTACTTCATCTTTTAAATACCTGGGAGTTCAGATCACAGCTAGACCATCTTATTTTATCCATCTTAATATCTCCCCCTTGCTACTACGGTTCAGGGACAAGATAAAAACCTGGAAGGCTCTCCTCCTGTCTGTAGCGGGTAGGGTGAATTTGATAAAAATTATACTTATGCCACAATTATTATACTTTCTTCACAACACCCCTATGGTCATACCCCTCAAGATTTTCCGCACGGTAAACAGTATTTTTCGCAGCCTCATATGGAAGCATAGGCCCCCTAGGATTAAATTGGAGCATTTACAGCGGCCCAAGGACAGCGGGGCTTGGCATTGCCAAACCCTTGGCTTTATTACTTAGCTGCCCAGTTGCAGCATTTAATTGGTATGTTCCCGCCGGCGACCGAGGTGGCGATGGAGGTACAATCCTCGGCTCAGAGGCTTTTACTTCACACTGTAGGCAGAAGCCAGATTCCTGTGGCGTTGGAGGCACAGGTCTTTGCTAAGCCACATAAAAAGTATCCTACTTATAGCCTAATTCAGAAGGTATGGAACAAAGTTAAATATATTCAGAATGCAGATGGATATACAGAATATAGTCCTATATGGCAAAACGGCACGTATACTGAGTTGGCCAAGTTACAGTCTGGGGCTAGATGGAGGAAGTATAGGATTATGCATCTTAAACACATATTCCACCATGGAGTGCTACGCTCATTTATTGACTTAAGGGAGGCGCTTGGCCTTCCGCAATCGATGTACTTCTCTTACTTGCAATTTCTTTATGCTGTGGTGGCACAGGGTCGCTCCTCGGAGTGGCATCTGTCGCCTATGCCTGTGTTTGATCTTTTGGGGGATGCTGGGACGTCCAAGGGCTTTATTTCCCAGTGCTATGCCATTCTGTTACAGTCTGTGATGAAACAGCATCCCCTGAAGATAAGGGAGAAGTGGGAGGTGGACGTTGGCCAATTGGATGGAGAACAGTGGGAAGAGATCTACCAGGTAGTGGGTAGGTGCTCATTGAATGTTTCCATATGTTGTGGAGATGTCCTAAGCTCCACACATATTGGGCTGGTGTGGTGACTACGGTTAACTCAGTGTTTGGTGTGTCTCTCCCACAGGACCCGAGGGCTTGTCTCTTGTGTGCTCTGGAGGAGTATGAATGGGAGGAGGATATCAGGGAGGCCGTACATAGAGTCTTGTTCCAGGCGAGGAAGCTTATTATGAAACACTGGAAGGATGAGGCTCCCTCGACCTTGACAGAATGGATTGCCAACATTGGGACAGTATTGAGAATGGAGAAACTGATATACCAACATAGAGGTAGTGAAGAATGTAATAGTGTCTGCGCTGTATGACAAAGGGATGGGGAACGTGAAATGAGAAGGGAAAAAATAAAATACTGAGTATGTGAACATATAAATAACCTCAAATAGCCATTGCATAATCCAAACAGCAGCAAATACAATAATCCAAATAACAGTGAATAAGTGAAAAAAACAAATATAAAATGTAAATCATACAACACAATATACCATGTGAATGAATATATAAACATATACACAATAAGATGCAGTATGGTATGCAAAAAACATACACATCTACAAAGAGTGCATATAATAGTGAGTAGGTGAAAAAACAGGTAGACACATGTAAAAATAACAGGGAGGTATATATAGTAATTCTGTGACCCTTCTTGTGGCTCAGATAGGGATATAATAGCAATGCACTCACTCAGAATAACAGGATTGGAGCCTATGGAGCGCCAAGCTCGTAACAGATCCTGCTTGTCTTATCCTGTTCCTCCTTGTCTCATGGGCTAGAGGCAAACTGTAGCTCAGAGAATGGTAGTGAGGTGGAGAGGAGAGAGGAGGCACATAGCATAATCCTGTTGCAAACAGATTTATTAATAAAAACAGTATAAAAAAACTCACATTTACACAGATGAGCTAGTGTCAAACATCCACAAGCATCGGGCTCGTCTGCCGACCGTCAGGATGTGCAAGGTCCAGTGCTCCAATCCCGACGCGTATCGTCATGTCACATGACTTCATCAGGGTGAACTGTAAAGCTTTTCATCTTTCAACACTCGGCTTTGGGATCACATTTTAGAGACTTTTTCTCCTGTTTTTTCACCTACTCACTATTATATGCACTCTTTGTAGATGTGTCTGTTTTTTGCATACCATACTGCATCTTATTGTGTATAGGTTTATGTATTCATTCACATGGTATATTGTGTTGTATGATTTACATTTATATTTGTTTTTTTCACTTATTCACTGTTATTTAGATTATTGTATTCGCTGCTATTTGGATTATGCAATGGCTATTTGAGGTTATTTATATGTTCACATACTCAGTATTTTATTTTTTCCCTTCTCGTTTCACATTCCCCATCCCTTTGTCATACAGCGCAGACACTATTACCTCCTTCATTTGTCACTTTGTTTTCTATTAGGATAGATCACCAGGTGTTTGCAGCAGTGCCCCCCCCCTTTTTTGTTTTAGCTTACGGACAGCGCAGGAGTCTTTTTGTATACAACATAGGGGTAGTGCTTACAAGTTCGAGAAGTTATGGGCAAGGTGGCTGGACGTGCCGGGGCTGTCCCCGGTGGACTTAGTGGTTGATAGACTGTTGGGCATTAATGTTGGGTAAAAAATGGTGTTTGTGATCTACTGTGTGGGAGAATATGGGGATGGGTGGGGGGAGGGTTGGCCCTGATTCTGGATTTACTTAGACCTGTTTGTGTATACTGTTGGTTCTTGCCTTTTTGTCTTCCCTCGCAATGTTAGGGGGAATATGTATGCCGTGTACCTCTGAAAACAAAATAAAATTTTGATGGATAAAAAAAAAAAGAGATCTGGGCCAGAGGCAGACAGCTCCCAATCATCTCCCTTTTCATGGCACAGTCCAGCTTTTCAAACTCAACCCTAGGTTTTGGGTGGGCTGACCCCTTTGATCTGTCCCATTGTCTGCTATGGAAGTACAGTCCGCCCTTTCCCAGCAAAATATACATGATAGCATTCCATTGGAGGAAGGCAGCTACTTTCTCTTGGGTTTACATAATGTTTGTTGTTGTTTTGCCCCATGCACAATGGGCAACCTTTTAATAATAGCATTCTCAGTTGCTTAGCACCTAACCAGGCAATTGCCAACAATGTGACATGAGCTTTAAGACGCTTAATTTACTGCTTGGTCAAATTCTGCCCTTTGCTCGCATAAAACAGGGTCCTTTAAGGATAAGAACTTGATTGGCGTTAACCCTTCACTTGGATAAAGTACCTTATCGGCATTATTATAGCGTCCTCAATGATCGGCACAATTTTAATAGATCCCTGTCAATTGTTAAATGTGTCCATGCTCTACTTTTTATTTGATAGCAATGCTTTATGGTTGGCAAAGCTTCAAAGGCTATTTTTTGCTGCTGTTAGGGCACTGAAACCATGCAATGTTTCTCATTCCTACCTATAAAAATATGCAAGAGTAAAAGTACTTTCATACACCGAGTCTCACCATCACAAATTGTTTATTGCATGCGCTTTGCAAACACTCAAGCATACCTAAACCCAAAAACAAAAATTTAATACGCGTTGAGTATACATTGTGGTAGTGTATACCCCACCAGTGTATTTGCTTGTTTGGGAGGAAACTGGCTATTTTGTTTCCTCGTTTTTTACTAAAGTCCACTTTGGGACCTGGAGCCTGGGGATTTCTTAGAGATCCGGGTGGGATAAAATCCCCAGTCCTGGATCCGGGTTTTGAGACTCAACGCCACACTGATTGTTCAGGTGTGTGTGGGCCTGATAGTAGAGTCAGGATCAGGGTTCTGCTCTCCACCCTCCTGATGAGTGAAGGTGTGCACTGGGGAAGACATAGAGTGCAGGGTGTGCACAGTGGAAGCCAGAGACCCAAGTCTGAGGATCAGAGCAGTGAGGGGCTGCTATCTAAATGGACAGTGTTGGCAATGAATAGTCTGTAGGAGACAGACGAGAGCCTAAAGTGGAAGGCCTGAGCAGCATTGCTGTATGTATAAGCCAGGAGGCTGAATTTACCATTAGGTTGTATGGACGGTGAAAATCCCCAAACAAAGCCCTTAAAAAGAAGAACCAGCGAGTGGCAGTGTCCTTCAAGCTCTACATTTGATGCTAGTCCTTCACAACATCCATGGATGTTCTACATAAGCCCATTCTATCAATTATATAACATCATGTATCTATAATATATATGTTGACCATGTATGAATCATGTGTTTATTTTTCGATGATGCTTTTATTATCATGTTTGAATGTGTTTATTAATCATGTTCCCTTATTGATCATGTGTTATTAAATTAATGATGATTATTATGAATTGCTTTTTTATGATTACATTTCTGTGTCATAAATGTATTTTGGTTACTGATTTATTACTTGTCAATTATGCTATACTTTAGGGAACCATGACATCTAACTTATTCCATTTATACACCACTATGCCTCATCTAAAGTCCCAACCCCACTATTTTTTCTTTGTTTGTTTTTACAAAAATGTATTATATTGCAGCTTACCCGTCCTTAGTCCTGGTGGATGTGTTGGTTTCCTTTCAGTATTTTTTCAGGGGCGTACATACAGAGGTTGCTGTGGTCACAATTGAGACTTGGCCCCATGCTCCAGGGGGCCCATGCGGCTCCCTGTACACCTGTAAAGAAAGGGCGGCATGTAGAGGAACGATTTCCTACATTTTCCTCCCGCAGCGTTTCAGTGGCTGCAGGAAGAAAATTGAGGGGATTGGTTCCTCTACAAGTTTCCCCCCCTATCCACCTCCTGCTGTGATTGGGCTTCTGTGTGATCCCTGCCCTTCCTTCTCATTCCCTGCAGCACTGGCAGGTTCCCCCTTCCCCTCTCCTGCCGGCTGCGGGGGATCTGTCAGGATGAAGAGCAGGGGAGGGCTGTGTCATTTACTTGCCTTATTGAATAGAATCAGTGACCCGTACCAACCACTGACTTTGTTAATTCATAACTGAGGCATAGTTAACTGTGTTTACTATGCTTTGGGTTTTAAATGCAAAGGAAGCTCTGTACAGAGTTATTTCTGTACATTCATTCTGTGCAGCTGAGGCTGCAAAGAAGGAGATTTGTGGTCTGTGTCTCTAATCTCATTCCTTTGTCTCAAAAGGTGAAACATTAAAGGGTCTGTTTAGAGGCCTGATATTCCACCAAAGCCACCCAACATGGCTCCTAATTTTGTTTTTTTAAAAGAATAAAAAACTAAAAAGTAAAGAAACATAAATAAATAAAATGGTAAGAAATAATAATAAAATAAAGTAAAAATAAAAACTACTGACACCAATGGCAGAACTATCAGGGTTGCAAAGATTGCACTTGTGACCAGGCACTGCTGTTCCGCAACCGTGGGGGGGCCCTGGCTGGGGGTCAGTGGGGCCCTTTATGTTTTTTTGCACCGGGGCCCTGAAGGTTCTAGTGACACCTCTGGCTTTTTTCCTTTATTTTTACCTGGTAATGTTGCCAAATAATACACTTTCTGTTCCTTCATGCCTAAGCATGAAGGAACTCTACTGTATCTACTGTATCTACAAGGCCAGCCATGGTTGTCACCAGGCTCGGACTGGGACAAAAAATAGGGGATTTTGGAATGAGCAGCCCATGACATCTTAACCTGCCCCTTCCCCGCTCTCCATTCTGTCGGATCCCCCGGGAGAAGGGGGGCCTGGCAAAGGTGCAGGGTGTGAGGGGGATAGGGAAAGAGCAGAGGGGGCAGAGAGCACAGGGAAGAACCTTTAGAACATAGGGTGGGGCGAGAGCACGGGGGCTGGAGTACACTGTGGGGGGAGGCGGATGTGGGGGGAGGCGGAGAGCATGGGGGGGCAGAGAGCACAGGGAAGAGGCAGAGAACACAGGGAGGAAGAGGAAGAGGAGAGCATGGGGGGGCTGGAGAGCACAGGGAGTAGGGGGTTGGAAAGCACAGGGGGAAGCAAACATTTTTGACCATGCAGCCCATCTTGCTTCAATTGCCTCCTTATTGTGCATCTTGAAACAGTCACACCACATGTTTTCAGAGAGTCCTGTATTTCACCTGAAGTCTTTGCATGCCGAACAATTTTCCTGACAGTTCTGGCTGAAATTTTAGTTGGTCTACCTGACTGTGGTTTGGTTTCAACAGAACCCCTAATTTTCCACTTCTTGATTAGTGTTTGAACACTTCTGATTGGCATTCTCAATTCCTTGGATATCTTTTTATATCCCTTTCCTGTTTCATACAGTTCAACTACCTTTTCCTGCAGATCCTTTGACAATTTTTTTGCTTTCCCCATAACTCAGAATCCAGAAACGTTAGTGCAATACTGGATGAAAGATGCAAGGGTCTGTCAGGAGTCCAGAAATGCACTGACCTTTAATACACACACACTAATTACAAGCAAACCGATCACAGGTGAGGATGGTTACCTTTTAATAGCCATTCAAACCCCTTTGGGCCCCTTCACACGTGTGTCCGCAAAGCTCAGCGGGGATCCTCCGTAAAATCCCCGCTGAGCTGGCAGCTGACAGGGCGGTCCTCGCACACTGTGCAGGGAACGCCCTGTGTTTCCTCCGCTCTCCCCTATGGGGGATCGGACGAACACGGACCGTATGTCCGTGTTCATCCGATCCGGCAGACGGAAGAAAAATAGGATTTCTTCCGTCCGCAAATGCGGATCTTTGCAGAGGCGGACAAATTACGGGTGTCAGCGGATGTTCATCCCCTGACACCCGTAATCACATAGGGACCCATGTATGTCCCGTTTTCATCCGCAAGCGGACAGATGAAAATGCGGACATACGGTCCGTACGTGTGAAAGGGCCCTTTGTGTCTCTTCATTTTCATTCCCTCCTTTCATCTCCTTTTTTTTAGCAGTTTTAGCCCTAGAAATAGCACCAGTAAAGCACCTCAAAACCGCCTCCCAATAATTTTAGTGTGACTTTTCAGTGCGCTTGCGGGACATTAGGAAAAGTCCTGCAAGCACCATATTTGGGGCGGTTTGGGAGTGCTGTATTTAGCGCTCCCAAAACGCCCTGCCCATTGAAATGAATAAGCAGCTCTACCAAAGCGTTTAAAAGGCGATTCAGAAGCGCCTTCTTTGGGGTTAAAAGCACCCCGCTAGCAGGCAAAAAGCACCGCTTAAACATGGGCTGCGGCCCCAGTGTGAAAGAGGTCTTAGAAATTGTATATAAGCTTCTGAATAAGTGGTTCCCCGCGAAACATGTCAAGCTTCCTGTAATTCATACTTTTTACTTGCTGTCATGACAATAGTTGGGGTTGTCACCCCTAACGTAGACGGCTGTCTTGAAGACATGATATTTGCCTACTGTGTGTTTTCTCAATTATTGTCTTTTAAGTTCTGTTTTTATATTTATGTGGTGTGTTTAAAGGGGTTGTAAAGGTAAAAGTTTTTTCACCTTAATGCATTCTATGCATTAAGATGAAAAAACATCTGTGGATTAAAGCCCCCCTGAGCCCCCCGTTTACTTATCTGACCCCTCGTAATTCCCGCACCATGAGCGCGCAGACTTCTCGGCCAGCTTCTTGGCTCATTCATTGGTTGATTGAAAGCAGCGCAGCCATTGGCTCACACTGCTGTCAATCACATTTAATGATGTGGCGCGCCGGGGGGGGGGGGGGGGGGGTCAAATAGTGAGCGGCTATAGCCGCCGGCTGTATCACTGGAGCACGCCCGCAAGAACTAACCACCATGCAAGCTCGCATGAAGGTGGTTAGTTCTTGTAGGGAGGAGCCGAGACAGCCGCTGAGGGACCCCAGAAGATCAGGTTCGGGGCCACGCTGTGAAAAACGAGCTGCACAGCGGAGGTAAGTATGACATGTTTGTTATTTAAAAAAAAAAAAAATAATGTATCTTTAGTGTTCCTTTAATAAAATGTATTACTTTTTTTAGTGGTGCTTATAAAGTCAATTTTTACCAGTTATATTTTTCCTCAATTTCTTAGTAGATCTAAACACAATCACTATAATCACATATCTTTTTAAATCTGCATCTGTCATTAAAATAATACCTAATGATCCTGTCATGAAGGTCCGTGTTCCTTCCTGTTATGGAGTTACAAGTGTTTCCCAATTGTTCTCCTGCATTGTCACTCATGCCTCTGGTGCAGTCTACAAACAGTTACATTAACAGGCATTGCTCAGACCTGATTAACTGACATCCCCATCGTGAAGCCGATCCACAGTTATGATGAGCAGCTGACAGTGTAGCGAGTGCCTGTAAACAAGAAGTGCTTGAAAGAGACTGGAGGAGATCAGCAACACTTATGCTGGCCATACACTCCACGAAAAATTGTCCTAATGAACTTTCGAAAAACGAACGTTCGGTCGTGAGCGCAAGCGATAGTGCCATCATGTAATGACCGATAAATCGTTCAGTGGACATAAATAAAAAAAAATTTTTTTTTTTTTTTTACATATACCTAGTGCAGAAAGTTTGGACGGGAAACGGGAAACCTTCCGATTTATCGTTCGTTCGGCAGAAAATTTCCAAATGTGTCCTTCGTTTTTTCGGCTCAAAAACGTCCCAACGATTATCGATTTTGTGCCCACTAACTGTTCGAAAAACGAAAGAACTGTCTGAACGACCGAATTTCGGCCGAATTTTCGTATAGTGTTTGGCCAGCATAAGATGCAAAACAAGATGTACAGTAAAACTGGTAAAAATAGTAATATATAAAAGCGAACAAAAAAGCATGGCAATTATTTATGATACACTATGCTTTATAAAATTAAATGTCTTCAAGCTAGAGTTCAGATGAAATTTAAAGCTGGACTCTAGATAGTTCTAACATCTGCCACTGTTTAGCCTAGGTGATAAATCTGTGATTGAAAAACAATGCGTACTGTAAATATTATTTCTACATGTTCCTGTTTTGTGTGCCTTCTACTCATAAAACACTCCAAGGTTAATTGGCTCCTGTCTAAATTGTCTCTAATATGTCTATGTACAGTGGGGATCGAAAGTTTGGGCACCCCAGGTAAAAATTTGTGTTAATGTGAAGCCAAGGAAAGATGTAAAAATCTCCAAAAGGCATCAAATTACAGATTAGACATTCTTATAATATGTCAAAAAAAGTTAGATTTTATTTCCATCATTTACACTTTCAAAATTACAGAAAAAAAAAATGGCGTCTGCAAAAGTTTGGGCACCCTGCAGAGTTAATATCTTGTACTGCCCCCTTTGGCAAGTATCACAGCTTGTAAACGCTTTTTGTAGCCAGCCAAGAGTCTTTCAATTCTTGTTTGGGGTATCTTTGCCCATTCATCCTTACAAAAGTCTTCCAGTTCTTTGAGATTTCTGGGCTGTCTGTCACGCACTGCTTTTTTAAGGTCTATCCATAGATTTTCAATTATATTGAGGTCAGGAGATTGTGAAGGCCATGGCAAAATCTTCAGTTTACGCCTCTTGATGTAATCCCCTGTGGATTTTGAGGTGTGTTTAGGATCATTATCCATTTGTAGAAGCCATCCTCTCTTTAACTTCAGCTTTTTCACAGATGGCATCAAGTTACCATCCAAAATTTGCTGAAATTTTATTGAATCCATTTTTCCTTCTACTCGTGAAATGTTCCCTGTGCCACTGGCTGCAATACAACCCCAAAGCATGATTGATCCACCCCCATGCTTAACAGTTTTCATTCAATTCTGTGCCCTTTCTTCTCCAAACGTACCTTTGCTCATTCCAGCCCGAAAAAGTTCTCGCGCCGAGCGTAGGGTGCATGCTCCGTCGGGAAACTTTCCCGACGTGCATTGCGGCAAATGACGTCGCAAGGACGTCATTTGCTTCAAAGTGAACGTGAATGGCGTCCAGCGCCATTCACGATTCACTTACGCAAACGACGTAAAATTTAAACCTCGCGACGCGGGAACGACGGGTATACTTAGCATTGGCTGCCCCTGCTTTTAGCATGTGCAGCCTTACGCGAAACCCGACGTATGCAAACGACGTAAACTGCGTACGCAGGGCTCGCGTAATGTTGTGAATCGGCGTTAGTATGCAATTTGCTTTTACTATACGCTGACCACAACGGGAACGCCACCTAGCGGCCTGCGTAAGAATGCAGCCTAATATATGAGGGCATAAGAGCTCTCTAAATCAGGAGAAGTCGTTATGCCGGGGCAAGTAAGCAATTGCGCTGCGTAACTATGGTTACGCAGGCGCAATTGCTCTTTGAATCTGGGCCCATATTTGTACAAGTATCTCTTTATAGTGGAATAGTGTACCACAACTCCAGTGTCTGCCAGATCTTTCTGGAGGGATCGTGCAGTCAAACGTGGGATTTGAATTGCTTTTCTCACAATCCTGCGAGCTATTCTGTCTGATATTTTTCTTGGTCTTCCAGATCTTTAACTTCCACTGTTCCTGATGACTGCCATTTCTTAATTACATTCCGAACAGAGGATATTGACATCTGAAAACGCTTTGCTATCTTCTTATAGCCTTCTCCAGCTTTGTGGGCGTCAACTATTTTCAATTCTTAGTTTTCTAGACAACTGCTTAGAAGAACCCATGGTGCTGATTGTTGGGGCAAGGTCAGATGAGTCTGGGCATTTAACCACTTAAGGACCGCCTCCTGCACATTTACGTCGGCAGAATGGCACGGCTGGGCACATGCACGTACAGGTACGTCCTGTGCTAGTGCCCAGCCGTGGGAAGCTCCTGACCGGGACCGTGGGACCCGCGGACCCGATCGTCGCTGGAGTCCCGTGATCGGTCCCCGGAGCTGAAGAACGGGGAGAGCTGTGTGTAAACACAGCTTCCCCGTTCTTCACTGTGGCGGCGTCATCGATCGTGTGATCCCTTTTATAGGGATACACAATCGATGACGTCACACCTACAGCCACACCCCCCTACAGTTAGAAACACATATTAGGTCATACATAACCCCTTCAGCGCCCCCTTGTGGTTAACTCCCAAACTGCAATTGTCATTTTCACAGTAAACAATGCATTTTAAATGCATTTTTTGCTGTGAAAATGACAATGGTCCCAAAAATTTGTCAAAATTGTCCGAAGTGTCCGCCATAATGTCGCAGTCACGAAAAAAATCGCTGATCGCCGCCATTAGTAGTAAAAAAATAAATAATAACAATGCAATAAAACTATCCCCTATTTTGTAAACGCTATAAATTTTGCGCAAACCAACCGATAAATGCTTATTGTGATTTTGTTTTACCAAAAATAGGTAGAAGAATACGTATTGGCCTAAACTGAGGGAAAAAAACGTTTTTTATATATTTTTGGGGGATATTTATTATAGCAAAATAGCAAATACCACCAAAATAAATCTCTATTTGTGGGAAAAAAAGGACGCCAATTTTGTTTGGGAGCCACGTCGCACGACCGCGCAATTGTCTGTTAAAGCGACGCAGTGCCGAATCGCAAAACCTGGCCGGGTCCTTTAGCTGCCTAAAGGTCCGGGTCTTAAGTGGTTAAAACCTTTGAGATTGACATCACCTGGTCTTCCCAGACGATGATTGAGAAAAATCCATGACACTGGCAGGTCTCAGCTTTGCAAAGGGGGCAGTGCATGCTATAAATTCTGCAGGGTGCCCAAACTTTTGCAGACGCCATTTTTTTGTTTTCTGTAATTTTGAAAGTGTAAATGATGGAAATAAAATCTAACTTTTTTTTACATATTATAAGAATGTCTAATCTGTAATTTGATGCCTTTTGGAGATTTTTCCATCTTTCCTTGGCTCTGTTATGCACATTAATACTAATTTTTATCTGGGGTGCCCAAACTTTCGATCCCCACTGTATGATGTGAGTTAGGGACCTTAGATTGTAAGATCCTTGAATGCAGGGACTGATGTGAATGTACCATATGGGCCAGATTCAGAAAGATCAGCGGATCTTTCTGCTGGCGTAACGTGTCTCATTTACGTTACGCCGGCGCAAGTTTTTCAGGCAAGTGCTTTATTCACTTGCCTGTAAAGTTGAGCCGGCGTAGCGTAAATCCCCGGCGGAATTCAAATTCCGCGGGTAGGGGGCGTGTAACATTTAAATCAAGCGCGTCCCCGCGCCAAACGAACTGCGCATGCGCCGGCCGTGACTGAATCCCAGTGCGCATGCTCCAAATGACGTCGGCAAATCGCCATGCTTTCGACGTGAGCGTAAATTACGTCCATCCATATTCGCGAACGACTTACGCAAACGACGTAAAATTTCAAAACTCGGCGTGGGAACGACGGCCATACTTTACATTAGCTACCCCTCATATAGCAGGGGTAACTATACGCCGGAAAAAGCCGAACGCAAACGACGTAAAAAAAAAACGCCGGGCGGTAGTTCGTTTCTGAATCGGTGTAACTCCTCATTTGCATATTCCTCACGTAAAACATACGGAAGCGCCACCTAGCGGCCAGCCTGGAATTGCAGCCTAAGATCCGACGGTGTACACCTGGCGGATCTTAGGGAGATCTATGCGTAACTGATTCTCTGAATCAGTCGCATAGATACGACGGCCGGACTCAGAGATACGACGGCGTATCAGGAGATACGCCGTCGTATCTCTTTTCTGAATCCGGCCCTATATGTGTAAAGTGCTGCGTAAATTGACAACGCTATAAAAGTACTTGTAATAAATAAATAAGTCAGAGAGTAAAGTTGGCAAGACTACAGCAACAACAGACTGTTTAATTTATTCATAAATGATATAGAGCTTTGGTATAAATAGCTCCACCTGAGTGTTTGCTGACGACACAAAAATAAGCAGGGCAATGACATCACAGCAGGATATGGAAACCTTACAAGAGGACCTCAATACATGAATGGGGTGGGCAACTATATGGCAAATTAATGTTATAAAGTATAAAAGTGGTGCACTTGAGGGTTAAAAATATAAATGCAAGTTATTCACAAGGGCAGTGATGGCAAACCTTGGCACTCCAGATGTTTTGGAACTACATTTCCCATGATGCTCAGCTACTCTGAAGAGTGCATGAGCATCATGGGAAATGTAGTTCCAAAACATCTGGGGTGCCAAGGTTCGCCATCACTGCACTAGGGGGAGAACCTTTGGTGGAATCCAGGATGGAGAAAAATCTGGGGGTCCTAGTAGAAGACAGACTGAGCAATAGCATGCAATGTCAAGCTGCAGCAAGCAAAGTCAGCAGACTATTAGCATGCATTAACCACTTCAATACCAGATACTTACACCCCCTTCCTGCCCAAGCCAATTTTCAGCTTTCTGCGCTGTTTAAATGACAATTGCACGGTCATGCTACACACTGTACCTAAACAGAATTTTTATCATTTTGTTCCCACAAATAGAGCTTTCTTTTGGCGGTATTTGATCACCTCTGCGGTTTTTATTTTTTTCTAAACAAATAAAAAAGGACCAAAAATTTGGGGAAAAAAAAGTTTTTCTTTTGTTTCTGTTATAACATTTTGTAAATAAGTACGTTTTCTCCTTCACTGATGGGCACTGATAAGGCGGCACCAATGAGGTGGCACTGATGGGCAATGGTAGATGGCACTGATGGGCACTCATGAGTGGCACTGGTGGGCGACACTGGGCACTGAAAGGCTGCAATGATGGGTACTTATGGGTGGCACTGATAGGTGGCACTGCTGGGCACTAATGGGCAATGATGGGCACTGATATGCGGCACTGATAGGCATCCTTGGTGGCAATGGCACTGGTAGGCATTGTGGATGGGCACTGATTGGCAGCTGCCTGGGCATTGATTGGCAGCTACTTGGGCACAGATTGGCATTACCCTGGTGGTCTAAGGGGGCATACCTGGTGGTCAAGTGTGGTGGCCATCCCTGGTGGTCCCGGTGGCATCGTGGTGGTCCTGGGCAGACATCTGAAAGGGGGCTGCGCTGATAAACAATCAGCACAGACCCCCCCTGTCAGGAGAGCAGCCAATCGGCTCCCCTCTACTCGCGTCTGTCAGACGCGAGTGAGGAAAAGCCGATCAACGACTCTGTCTGGTTTACATCGTGATCAGCCGTGATTGGACGGGCTGTTATCCTGCTGGATGCCATATGACGCCCAGTCAGGATAACTGAACCATTGCCGGCCGTCAATTTGCTATAGGCCGGGCGGGAAGTGGTTTAAATGGGGATTTACTTCAGAGATAAAACTATAATCCTGACACTTTATAAAACTGGTTTGGCCACATCTGGAGTATTCTGTCCAGTTCTGGTCCCTAATCCTCAGAAAGGATGTGCTGGAACTAGAGAGAGTCCAGAGAAAGGTAAAAAAAAGGGGACTGGAGGACCTCAATTATGAGGAACGACTACAACCACTAATTGTATTCTCCCTGGAGAACAGATGCTTGAGAGGAGACATGATAATGACATACAAATACCTCAATGGTGATGCTAGCATAGGGAACAAACTATTTAGTCTCAGGGAGTGCAAGAAGACACAGAGCCACACAATGAGATTGGAGGAGAAGCGTTTTAACCTTAAAGGGGTTGTAAAGGTTTGTTTTTTATTTTCTAAATAGGTTCCTTTAAGCTTGTGCATTGTTGGTTCACTTACCTTTTCCTTCGATTTCCCTTCTAAATGTTGTTTTCTTTGTTTTCTTTGTCTGAATTTCTTACTTCCTGTTCCTCCTCAGTAAGGTGTTCAGTAAGCTGTTTTCCACTGCTCGGATGATAGTGGAAAGCTTACTGAGGAGAAAAAGGAAGTGAGAAATTCAGACAAAGAAAACCAAGAAAGAAAACATTTAGAAGGGAAATCGAAGGAAAAGGTAAGTGAACCAACAATGCACTAGCTTAAAGGACCCTATTTAGAAAATAAAAAACAAACCTTTACAAACCCTTAAACTGTGTAGGGGGTTTTTCACTGTCTGGGCAAGAAGGATGTGAAACTCTCTGGTGTCAGCAGGAAGTATTGATATTTTTAAGCAGGACGCTGTCTCCCAGGGGCCAGGTTATTCACCTTGAGATACTGTATATACTATCTCTCTATTGGCAGTGCACGCTTGGTGGGCTATTATAATATCCTGCCAGCGCTCATCATTTCCATATACCCTACTTTGTTGGATCTTGGACTTTTTAGCGATTTTGCCTTCTGATATGCGAGATATAGCTGCCCCTGTTTCCAATTTCATCTGACTTTAAGCACAAAACCAACTTTGCGCTTTGAAGTCTCTTGAAAGTGTATGACATATCCTTGTGAATTCATATTCCATTGGGTATCATTTTTGTATTGATGAATAGAGTCATCCATATACCCTACACTCTCTCTGCTAGCTCTTGGAAATTTTCCAGACTGTGATAATAACTTTTCTGTCTATCAGATTTTTACTTGATGATCAGTCCACTTTAAGATAGTGAGACACGTTCTTTTTTTTTTCTTGTCATCCCTTTTGAACCTTGATTGTTGTCCTGAAGAAGCCCAATGCCGAAACGCGTAGACACACAAGGGCTCATTGTACAAACTATTTTCATTTATATGATCTATATTATGTTAATGATTTTAACTCTTGAATACTGTTATTCTTTTTGTATTTTTTCTAAAAAAAAAATTTTTTTACATATACCTCTCCATTGTTTCCACGCCTTCAAATTATTATTGACAAGGACACACACACACACACCAACACAAGTTGAACTGGATATACTAGTGTCTTTATTCAACCTTACCGACTATGAAACTATGACACAGCTGCTGCCCCAATTAAACATCTGTGTAGTTGCAGGTCCCTAAACGCAAACCATGTGAGTTCAAGCACGCACCAGCATGGATGTCAAATTGGGAACAGAGGCTGTGTCCGTGCAGCTGCAATGGGCGGTCTGCACAGAACCCCTGTGCATTTCTCTGTGGGTATTCACGGCCTCACACAGGCGTAAGCTGTAGTATGCCCTATCATTCTAACCCGATTATATTACCAATAATTGTCTTCTCCTCCACAACACAATGAATGAAATTTCAAGCAAGGTGTAAGTTTGGGTTAGGCACTCTTAATCACAAACCAGTTGTGTACTGGACTCCTACTGCACAATTCCCATCCCGGGACAAAACACGTATAGGGGGTAGAGTTCAGGTGTGACGTCATCCCCATGCCATCTTACTATCGGCTTGTCAGAGTCATTCTGTGTATATGTGCTCCTGTTGCGCTGATGTAGTGCTGCTATGTCGTAAGTACGGTCTTTATTATTTTATGGGTAGTAATAAATCTTTAAAGCGGAGAACACTATTGTCTTTTTCTGTTACATAATCCATATGTACCTATGTTCAATGGTGAGAGAGTTTGAGTGCACCAGACGCTCTTTTGACCTTGCTGTTAATTCAGGAGTCATATATTGAAGAAAGGCGATCATTATTTACAGGTGGTGGAGGCACGAATGGCACTTATAGTCTGGTTTTAAAGGATACATCACTTTGAACATCATGGTGGATGTGTATTCTATCTTGGACTTTATTAGAAGTTAATATTTGTGATTGTTTTTGATGATCGAGATTGCTTAGCCCTGTTATCACATTTTAAATTGCACTGCACTATATTCTTTATACACTCATAGCCACCCACCCATCAGTTGTTTATATGTTGAATAATTGGACTCAGTAGTGTAACGTGGGGGGGGGGGTTTGTGGCCCCGAGCGCAATATCTAGAGTCACAGAAGTCCCACCTCACCGACTCCCAAGTATGCCACTGTCTGTGCCCTGACTCTGTCACTCTTCATCCGTGCTAGCGCTGCCTGAGCTTCCCCAGCTGCCTGGGATCAGCGATGGGTCCTCTCTGTGAGTGGCTGCACATGTGTGGGCGTGGCGGCGGACAGATCTGTCTTTGGCGGGTGATCCTGGCATGCTCCCGCCTCGCTGTCTGGGTCTCAAAGCTGGCTAGGCGGGCTTCTACCACACTCACTATGGGAGACAAAAAGAGCCCAGGTGAGTGGTGGCTGTGCACTGCCGTGCCGGGGGCCGGGCTGGCTGGAGATGAGCAAGCTCAGCAGTGACTAGGATATTGAATCCTTGGGGGGGGGGGGGGACAGATATTCTTACACTCTAATTTCAGTAACTGGTTGCTGGTTCTCCTCCTATTCCTACAGTTCTGCAGACTGCTTGTTTACTAGATTCTTGAGTCCATGTACTAGATTCCTTGTCCATCTGGCTTACATGGACTCATGATTCTAGTAAACAACAAGCAGTTTGCAGAACTGTAGCCGCTTTCCATGGCATGATGTCGAGCTGTTGACAAAAGGACAAATCAATGCATTCATGCCCAACACTTTTAGTTTCTTTTTGAAGAAGGAATATTAGAAGAACCAGTGACTAGCCACTGAAGTAAGAGTAGGGTGGGATTCCAACCTCCCCCCCACCCTGCTGATGCCCCCCGTTTGCTCTACTGATGTTATACCCCTCTGCCCTGCTAACGTTCTCCCCCTCTGCCCTGATATTCCCTCCCCCTCTGCCCTGCTGATGTTTCCACCCACTTACCCTGCTGACAGTCCCTCCCCTTATTCCGTCCTCTGCTGTGCTGACTCCCGTCTTCTGCTGTGCTGATGCCTGTCCTCTGCCATGCTAATGCCTGTCCTCTGCCATGCTAATGCCTGTCCTCCGCCCTGCTGATCCCAGTCCTCTGCCCTGCTGACCCTGTCTTCTTCACTGCTGACCCCTGTCTTCTTCCCTGCTGACTGCGTCCTATGGCCTGCTGACCCCTGTCCTCTGCCCTGCTGACCCCTTTCCTCTGCCCTGCTGACCCCTGTACACTGCTCATCCTGTGCCCCCTGAAATGTTAGTGGCTCCCCACATCAGACAGGCTAGGTCCAGTCCTGATGTTGAGTCAGACACTTCAAGCAACCTGCTCTTGTTTTGGAATTAACCAGCTATTGGGAACTACTAATTTAGAAGTGCAAGAATTGGACTGGTCTGAGGATTGAAGGTGCAGGAATTAGGGTGATCCGAGGTATAAAGATGCAGGAACTAGGGTATCTGAGATGTGAAGGTACAGGAATTGGGGTCATCTGAAGTGTGAAGGTTCAGGAATAGGGGCTGATCTGAGGTGTGAAGGTGCAGTAACTGGGGTGACCTGAGGTGTGAATATGCAGGAATTGGGGCTGATCTGGGGTGTAAAGGTGCAGGAATTGGGGCTGATTTGAGGTTTGAAGGTGAAGAAATTGGGGTTGATCTGAGTTGTGAAGGTGCAGGAATTGGGGCTGATACGAGGTGAGAAGGTGCAGGAATTGGGGCTGATCTGAGATGTGAAGGTGTAGGAATTGGGGCTGATTTGAGGTGTGAAGGTGTAGGGATTGGTGTAATCTGAGGTATGAATGTGTAGGAATTGGGGTGATCTGAGGTGTTAAGGTGCAGGCATTGGGGTGATCTGAGAAGTTAGGGTGCAGGAATTGGGGCCGATCTGAGGTGTGCAGGAATTAGGGTGTTCTTGGGTCTGTTGCGCAGGAATTGGACTGATTTGAGGAGTAAAGGTGCAGGAGTTGGGGCTGATGGTGAAGAAATTTGGACTGATCTGAGGTGGGAAGGTGAATATTTGGGGTGATGTGTACAAGGCCCAGGGGACTTCCACTCAGTAAATCTCTCACTTCTCCTGCCACCATCTTTCTGAACCTCCTGGGGGGGACACCGTCCCTCGGGGCTGACATTGTAGGTAGGTACTATGTGCACTACTCATAATAAAGAAAAATGAAAATCAATTTGAGTATACTAGTATTACTTTACATCAGTATTTTCTTAATATACAATACATGTGCTTAGGTAAGGGGTTTAATACAGTTCTAGTGGAGAAGACTCAGGTAGTGCTAAAAGTCCACAAGTTAGGGGCGCGAATGACTTGCCTTGCCCCTTGTTACGCCACTGATTGGACTATCATAAACAGAATGACAGAGGCTCAGTGCCCAGAACCAGCTCATGTCGACTTCATAAACTAAGCTCTGGGTTGGTAAATGCATTTCCCAATCTCTCCACAATCCTTTATTATCATTTTACAAAAACCCTGCCTTTTATCCTGCATGGGTCTCCCCTAGATCCTTTAAAGAATGGGCTTCGCGGGATGTCCTATATTTGTATAAATTTGTAAACGCATCCTCATTTATTCTGTTCCCAACCCTAAGAGAAACATATACAGCCTACCACAATCGGAGTTATTAAGATATCTTCAAATTAAAAACTTTTACACAGCCTTACTGGATATCGAAATATCTTTCACTCATTTGACTAGTTTTGAACAGTTTTGTAAGAAAGACCCCCATGCGAGAGGCATAATATCTACCTTATATTCTCATGCATTAGTCCAATCTGGAATATATAAACCACCTTATGTCCAGAAATGGGAGGAGGATCTAGGGCGGGAACTAGACAACTCGGATAGGAATCAGATATGGAATACCACAAAAACGGCTTCACCCAACATACAGGCGGTAGAGGAAAACTATAAAGTATTAATGAGATGGTACTTGGTACCTGCTAGGATAGATAAATACGCAAATAATTACTCTGCACAATGTTTCAGGGGTTGTTCTGACATAGGTACACATTTCCATACTTGGTGGTCATGTCCGAAAGCTCAGATATTTTGGATAGGGATATTCAAGATTGCATCAATACTAAGTGGAAAGAATATTCCTTTAGATCCTGCCACAGGACACTTCTCAACTTGACACCAGAAGGTATTTCGCATTCTCAATTTAAATTTCTATTGCAGCTTTTCACAGCAGCTGAACAGACTTTGGCAAAAGCATGGAGATCTTCAAAGTTAGTGGTAAATAAAGCGGTGACTAAAATGAACAACACTATGACCCATGCCAAGATGCTAGCTATAGAAACTGACATGATCCCTCAGTTTGAGAAAATGTGGAAACCCTGGATCGCATATGCTATGCCATCATCTTTTGATAATACGGTACTCTTGCCATGGTGACTAGAACAATAGGAAAAAATACATCTCTCTCTAGTTGTGGTGGAGGCTCTCGGCCTGACCTCGCGGACCCCTTCCATTCCATTATTTTCTTCTTCCATTTTCTTTATTTTTTTACTTATTTTTTATTTTCTGGTAATAATTAGAATTTTTCTTTATGATTTGAAGCTCCTGTTTTTTTAATTATATGATAATCTGAATTACTCAAGAACGCAAATAAGAAGGTTACTCTTAGGCCCTGTACACACGATCAGTCCAAACTGATGAAAACGGACTGAAGTTCAGTTTCATCAGTCCAAACCGACCGTGTGTGGGCCCCATCAGTCTGTTATCCTTCGGTCCAGAAATTTAGAACTTGCTTTAAAATTGAACTGATGGACTGGTAACCGATAGGTCAAAACCGATGGTTAGTACGCAAAAGCATCGGTTCCAAACCCGGGCATGCACAGAATCAAGTCGACGCATGCTTGGAAGCATTGAACTTCATTTTTCTCAGCACGTAGTTGTGATTTACGTCACCGCGTTGGGCTCGATCGGTTTTTGAACTGATGGTGTGTAGGCACATCAGACCATCAGTCAGCTTCATCGGTGAACCGATGAAACTGAACTTCAGTCCGTTTTCATCAGTTTGGACTGATCGTGTGTACAGGGCCTTACAATACCTCTAGGCTTTTCACCTTTTGAAGAACTGTAAATACCTTCTAAAGTTTTAATTGATCTTGTTTCAATATTATTTAATAGTTATTATTACATTCTCAATTAATTAACATTGAGCTTCTCACCCCTGACTGTATGATATTGTATTTACTTTATGCAATTTGTACACTACTTCTGTACTATTCAATGAAATATTTTGACAAGTGGAAAATGCATTTCATCACCTATTTTTTTATGTAACCTCTACTTGCAATGGTCCGGCACTATTACACACCTACCACTAACTGCATTGAGAAATTATTTTCTAGATTTTGAAATAAAATACACAGGTAAACTAAAGTGTTCTTTTATAAACCCGCCTGAAGTTTTTAAAACGACACATATGCACAAATAACAAAACGTACTTTCAGCCTGAAAACATTATTCATTGGGAGAAGCATTTCAAATATTTCCATTCTTTTAAAGTTCAAATCATACCATGCAGCACTATCGCTTCACAGATAATATGGTCAATAAACGTGTTCTGCCTTTCATCCTGTGCCAAGCCATTGTAAGGAGTGTTTTGATAAGGTTTTATAACTCCCATCAGCTGGCCAGCAATCGTGAACAAGGTTTAAAGGCTACATTTTTTAATTTGGATTCAATGAACACGCCGTCCTTGACTGCATGAAGTGAAACAAAACTTCGATTTTCTCCCAGCGACAGGTGTCATGCCACACTGCAAAGAGGACCTGTCACCTTATAGAAAACACCTGCTACAAAACAGAATGGTTGATAAAGCAGACAGTGGACTTTTTTCCCACTTGAGTACTAGTCTGTATATTTCCCTTCATTACCAGGTCATTTTTCAGTGCTGTGAAAGTTTGACTGGCAATTATTGGTCACTCAACACTGTACCCAAATTAATGAGTGAGTGAGTAACTTGTATAGCGCTACAAATGCGAACTAAATTGCCTAAAGGCACTTTTTGCATCCAGTGTCGTCCTGTATCTTCAGAAAAGGTGGGTCTTAGGTTTTTTCCTGAAGGCCCGATGGTTTTCTTCCATGCGGATGTCCATGGGTAGAGCGTTCCATAGCCGTGGTCCTTGGACTGTGAATCTTCGTTCTTCTTTAGATTTGTAGCGGGTCTTGGGGATGTGGAGGAGGTTTTGGATAGTTTGGATAGACCGGAGGGAGCGACTAGGGGTGTAGTGTTTTATTTTCTTGCATAGAAAATTAATGCTATTAGATTGTAAGCTCTTATGAGCAGGGCCCCCCT
The DNA here is from genome assembly GCF_905171775.1 of Rana temporaria. Taxonomy (NCBI): domain Eukaryota; kingdom Metazoa; phylum Chordata; class Amphibia; order Anura; family Ranidae; genus Rana; species Rana temporaria. Next base: position 351,567,474 of record NC_053491.1, read on the forward strand.
AAACCTCTGTTATTTTTTGTATTGTAACTGTAATGTCTCCCTTTATATTGTAAAGTGCTACGCAAACTGCTGGAGCTCTATAAATCCTGTATAATAATTTTTTTATCATTTGTTGAGCAAGAGAGAGCTTTATTTGGTGGTATAACCACTACAAACTGTTTATTTTCTCGAAATAAAGAAACATAGACCAACATGTGGGTTTCTTTACATTTATTTCTTTACATTTGGGCTTCGTTCTCACTAGTGCGACTTTTCATGCAACATGTGAAGTTGCATGACAAGTCGAAAAGTTGCATGACAACCGAAAACCGTGCAGCAACTTCAAAAAAGGTTCCTGCACTACTTTGATGCGACTTTCTTGCCACTTGAATGCCACACAGTGTAATATATTGAATTCAAGTCACAAGAAAGTCACGCTGCAAAGTTGCACTGGAAATTGTGTGACTTTGGAGTCGCACTAGTGAGAACAGAGCCTTAAAAAAATGGTTATCAGTGATACTTTAACCACTTAAGACCCGGACCAGTATGCAGGTTAACCACTTAAGGACCCCTTCACGCCGATATACGTCGGCAGAATGGCACGGCTGGGTACAATCATGTACCTGTACGTGATTCCTTAAGCCCAGCCGTGGGGTCGCGAGCGCGCCGCCAGTGGCGCGCTCGTGGCCTGGTCCGAAGCTCCGTGACCACGCCCACGGGACCCGCGGACCCGATCGCCGCCGGTGTCCCGCGATCGGTCACTGGAGCTGAAGAACGTGAAAAGGTGTGTGTAAACACACCTTCCCTGTTCTTCGTTGTGGCAGTGTCATTGATCGTTTGTTCCCTGATATAGGGAAAGACGATCAATGACGTCACAAGTCCAGCCCCGTCCCCCTACAGTTAGAAACACATGAGGTCACACTTAACCCCTACAGTGCCCCCTAGTGGTTAACTCCTAAACTGCAATTGTCATTTTCACAGTAAACAATGCATTTTTATAGCACTTTTTGCTGTGAAAATGACAATGGTCCCAAAAATGTGTCAAAATTGTCCGATGTGTCTGCCATAATGTCGCAGTCACGAAAAAAAATCGCTGATCGCCGCCATTAGTAGTATCCCCTATTTTGTAAACACTATAAATTTTGCGCATACCAATCGATAAACGCTTTTTGTGATTTTTTTATCGCAAAAAGGGGCATGGTCCTTTACCTGCATAATGGCCTGGGTCTTAAGTGGTTAAGAACTTTGCCCCTTTTTGCGATTCGGCACTGTGTCGCTTTAACTGACAATTGCGAGGTCGTGCCACATGGCTCCCAAACAAAATTGGCGTCCTTTTTTTCCCACAAATAGAGCTTTCTTTTGGTGGTAATTGATCACCTCTGCGGTTTTTATTTTTTGTGCTATAAACAAAAATAGAGCGACAATTTTGAAAAAAATTCAATATTTTTTACTTTTTGCTATAATAAATATCCCCAAAAATATATAAAACAAAAAAATTTTCCTCAATTTAGGCTGATGCGTATTCTTCTACTCATTTTTGGTAAAAAAATAAATCACAATAAGCGTTTATTGATTGGTTTGCGCAAATGTTATAGCGTTTACAAAATAGGGGATAGTTTTATGGCATTTTTATTAATAATTTTTTTTTACTAGTAATGGCGGCGATCAGCGATTTTTTTCATGACTGCGACATTATGGCGGACACATCGGACACTTTTGACACATTTTTGGGACCATTGTCATTTTCACAGCGAAAAAGTGCTATAAAAATGCACTGATTATCGTGAAAATGACAATGGCAGTGAAGAGGTTAAGTGTGCCCTAAGGGAGTGATTCTTACGGTAGGCGTGATGTCACTGATCGTCGTTCCCTATATCAGGGAACAGACAATCAGTGTCACTGCCACACAGAAGAACGGGGAAGGTGTGTTGACCCACCTCTCCCCGTTCTTCAGCTCCTGTGACCCGATCGCGGGACACCGGCGGCGATCTGGTCCGCGGGTGCGGTCAAGGAGCTTCGGACGGGGTGTGCCCAGCCGTGCCATTCTGCCGACGTATATCGACGTTAGGCGGTCCTTAAGTGGTAAACAAAACGAAAATAAGCTCCTGCGCACGGGTGGATTGTCCAGAGTTATTCAATATTGCACATGGAACACACCAACAGTGTCAAAAACCGGTGACAAAAAGCCTTGCTGCCCTTCGTGGACCTTAAGTGGTCCTTAATCCTTTCGTCAGTGGTGGACAGTGGCACTTTAAGACATCCCCCCACCTTCACCTTCTCCTTCGATCTGCCAATCCTGTCTTTGTTTTAAATGTGATGAGTGTTTTACTGTAACTCTGTGGAGTTAAGCACCAATATGGAATATTACTTATATTTATATAATTTATGTCCAATCTGAGTTTTTTTAGATGAGGTTTTCATTACAAAACTAAAGGCATAAAACAAGTAAGGCCCTGTACACACGAGCGGACATCCGATGAAAACGGTCCGCCGGACCGTTTCACTCAGACATTTCTGCTCCGGATTTTGATCTGATGGCTGTACACACCATCAGATCAAAATCCCCGCGGAAAACATACGCGGTGACGTGGCCGCGCCGTCGCCGTGACGATGACGCGGTGACGTGCGTGACCCTGGAAGGTAAATACTTCCACGCGTGCATCGAATCACTTCGACGCATGCGAGGGATGGGGATCGGTCGGACTTATCCGGTGAGTCTGTACAGACAACCGGATAAGTCCGACGGACAGGTTTCCAGCGGATAGATTTCTTAGCATGCTAAGAAATTTTTATCCGCTTGAAAACGGTCGGCTGGACAAATGTCTGCCGAAAAATGTCCGCTAGGCCGTACACACGACCGGATTTGTCTGCTGGAACTGATCCGCGGATAAATCCCAGCGAACAGATCCGGTCGTGTGTACGGGGCTTAAAAGAACAGTCCCTTTTATCTACTTTACACAGTACAATACCATGAGGTTATCAAATACAGGAAAAGGCACAGGTAGAATATCGGCCACGATCAGATGTATGACAAAGCAACGTATATGCTATGGGGGTTATTTACGAAAAGGCAAATCCACTTTGCACTACAAGTGCAAACTACAAGTGCAAAGTGCATTGAAAGTGCACTTGGAAGTGCGTCGCAGTAAAGCTGAGGGGTAGATCTGAAATGAGGGGAAGCTCTGCTGATTTTATCATCCAATCATGTGCAAGCTAAAATGCTGTTTTTTTATTTTCCTTGCATGTCCCCCCCTTGGATCTACAGCGACTGCACTTCCAAGTGCACTTTCCACTTGTAGTTTGCACTTGTAGTGCAAAATGGATTTGCCTTTCGTAAATAACCCCCTATGTATATATCCACAGAAATATGATGTAGAAAAAACGTTTCCTATCTCCACCACACAAAGGAAGATGTAAAGGGAAAAGCGCAATAAGCTCCATAACCCCATGCTAGATGATGATAGCCACGCTGACTTGGGGGGGGGGGGCAAGCCAGTAGATGGCCCCCGGGGGGGCACAGCCTAATAATGAGATATCCAACGAGTCAAAGCACCACATTGCGAGAATATCCCATAGTTCTTGCTAATCCCTAAACACCTTCCAATAGAGTCAGATTAGATGACATTGATCGTAGGTTCCCAAATCCTGTGCCGGTAGAGATTCCATACGTTAATATGGTCTATCTGTGTAACCCATCCAAGAAGGGTAGGAACTTGTGCTGACCGTCAATGGCGTGGGATAATACATGATGATTTACCGGAGAGTTATACCATTAATCCTCAATTAGATCCCTGCACACAAGCCCACAAGCTCCACCTATTACCAAAATCACATCAGAATTCCAACGGATTTCCATCAGAGTAAAAGAGAACATGTTCTCTATCTAAACTCTGAGGCCTCGTACACACGACCGAACATGTCCGCTGAAACTGGTCCGCGGACATGTCCGACCGTGTGTAGGGCCTAGCGGACAATTTTCTGGCCGAGCGGACAGGTTTCCAGCGGACAAAAGTTTCTTACCATGCTAAGAAACTTGTCCGTTGGAAAGCTGTCCGTCGGACATGTCTGATGGTTAGTATGACTCATTGGACATGTCCGCTGGTTATGATGTATAACCAACGGCCCGAAATCCCGCACATGCGTCAAATTGATTTGACGCATGTGTGGAAGCATTGAACTTCCGTGTCAGAGAACGTCGGTGTCTTCTACATCACCGCGTTCTCTGTGGTGGTGGGGATTTTGGTCTGATGGTGTGTACACACATCAGACCAAAACCTCCCAGCAGACATGTCCGATGAAAACGGTCCGTCGTGTGTACAAGGCCTCATGGAATTCTGCGGAATTTCCGATGGGGCATACACACAGTCGGAATTTTCGATTTAATTTCGATTCAAACTTCATCCATTGGAAATTCCGCTCGTGTGTACGGGGCTTTACTAATTGAAGGGCCTAAAAAAAAAAAAAAAAAATATCTTGCTCTGCACACCGATCTTCAATACACATAAAATAAAATAAAAACGTTGCTGCTTTCTTTGTCATTTTGAAAGAAGCAATGTGAAAGATTATACAACTTCTCGTTTATTTTACTACATGAATTAAACGCCACAGATACCACATTTTACACAACGTTTAGCTATGTGAAATAGGACACTGTAATGGGCAAAGTCCATGTTCACGTTTCATGTGAAATTATAGCAGTAGAAACAGCTGATCGCATTTCCTGACATCCAGTGAAGGCGGCTATTGTTTAAGCTATTTCTACAGTACTGAAGCACAACAGTAGGCAAACAACTAAAATACTGTGATCTATTTTACCTTCCACTAGGTTTTTAATTCCGCTCAGTCAGTCTTACGATTCATACACTCCTGTTTTTTATTTTTTTATTTTTTTTTAATTAGCCTGCACTGTGGATTGCAGGTGAAATGCTCTGGCCCTTACAGGCTCTTCCTCCTTAGGTCTATACCAAAGTATGGACCTTCAGTTATAGAGCTGGAAGAAGTATCAATGGACTACAGGTGCAATGATGTCACCACACTTGTGCTCCATTGAGAACTACAATCCTTCTGCTGCGTTTTTTTTGTCACAGATACCGTATCTCTGTATGAATGATGTGGCTGTGCTTCGGGAGCCAGGCATAGCCACACCAAATTCAAATTTCACAGGAACTAGAAGGGAAAAGCACTCCCAATTCTTTAAAGCAGGGATGAGGGGCTTCAGACATGAACTGAGCTTTTACAGTTAAGGTGGATGTAAACCCGATTCAGGAAATTTGAGCTGGGCGCATATATCTGCAGTATTTTGTTATCTTTCTTAGCTCAGGGCTTGACAAAATCCGGGCACCCGGTTGCAATTGCGACAAGAAATTGTGACCTGGTGCCCGGGGAAGCTTAGGCCTGCAGAAGGCCCGCAAAGTCGCGGCCTCAATTACCGGCCGGCACGGCAGGGGAGGTGGGGGCGCAAGAAGACACAGGATTCTGTGTCTCCGTGCGCCCCCACCTGCCGGTAATTGAGGCCGCGGCTTTGCGGCCTTCTGCAGGCCTAAGCTTCCTTCTGTCATCTGGCACCATCTTGAGGTGGCCGTTGGCATTACAAGTAAAACAGCAGTTCTAATGTGGTTTTCACTGCCATCTCCTTCCCTCTAATTAGAACCCCCAAACATTATATATATTTTTTATTCTAACACCCTAGAGAAAAAAATGGCAGTCGTTGCAATACTTTCTGTCACACCGTATTTGCGCAGCGGTCTTACAAGCGCACTTTTTCTGGGAAAAAATACACTTTTTTTAATTAAAAAATAAGACAACAGTAAAGTTAGCCCAATTTTCTTTTATATTGTGAAAGATAATGTTACGCCGAGTAAATTGATACCCAACATGTCACGCTTCAAAATTGCGTCCGCTCTTGGAATGGCAACAAACTTTTACCCTTTAAAATCTCCATAGGTGACGTTTAAAAAATTCTACAGGTTGCATGTTTTGAGTTACAGAGGAGATCTGAGGCTAGAATTATTGCTCTCGCTCTACCAATCGTGGCGATACCTCACATGGTTTGAATACCGTTTACATATGTGGGCGCTACTCACATATGCGTTAGCTTCTGCGCGCGATCTTGGTGGGACGGGGTGCGTTTTCTGGCTCCTAACTTTTTTAGCTGGCTCTGAGATTCCAAGCAAATTTGTCAAACCCTGTCTTAGCTCTCTCCTAAACCGTTCCTGTGTTATCAGTATGATAACTCCTGACAAATTCTCAGACTTTTAGACAAAAGCAGCCTGAATCTTTTGTCCGGGGAGGTTTCTAAAATAGATTAGCAGAGAGCAGGTCCTATCACAAAACACCTCTGAGAGTCTCTGCCTATGATGAGAGAGGTGTGCCTTTCCACCAATCAGCAATGTTAGCTATCTTGACTGTATGCCCAGACATCACACTTTGTGTTAAACAGGAAGAGAAAATCTCCTAACACATCTCAATTTTTTAAACAGTATATAAATGTGAAGACGGCAGATATGGATGTAAAACCTACGTAGGGATATTTGGTTCATCCCTGTGTATCACTTCACTGGGTGTATGGAGGGTTTACATTCACTTTAATATTCATGAAAACATCAGGTATGAAATCATGATTGATACTGAAGCTAACCTGATTAATAGTGACCAGCTTCATCCGTGGAAATGCATGAACTTACCAGAGACAAATAATATCATAATACAACATTATAACATTATAACTAAGATCAATGACATCACAGAAAAAAAAATATATCCAGTTACATCACTGAGAGGAAATGTCTACTCAGTCTCTAGAAACAGATGACATCAACAAGAATGCAGCCTCTATTCATTTACTAAAATCCAGTGATATCACTGAGAATAGTGCCTATCTATTCATTACAGACCGGTGACATCACTGAGAATGATATCCATTTATTACAGATCACTGAGAATGCAGCCTGTGAATAACAAGGACCTCCACCGCATCACATCCTAAATTAAATGATGAAAACATTCGAGCAGAAATATATCCTGCCATAGTATGGACATTAATGGCACCCACATGAGACATAGACAACCATTTAAAAAAATAACAATCTTTATTTACACTCAATAGTAAAAAACGCCACTGTGTATACAATTTTTTTTAAATAATACAGCCCTCAAAGCCAGTAAAATGAATATACCAAAATTGGACCACAACAAAGAACCTCTGTATCATGCAATATGTTCTATGGTAAATAGGTCCTTATGCCGTAGTCAACGCGTTTTGCTCACTGCGTAGCTTCTTCGGGACCATAATAAGTGAGGTCTCTTTCTGATGAATCAATAGACATGTATTACTAATTATGTACATGTATCACGTTCTATTTACAACATATAAAGTGATATCTATACAGCACGCACATGGCGACATTTCCACATGTAGTTTAAGACCCCCTTCACACTGCAGGCATTTTCAGGTGCTATAGCACTAAAAATAGCGCCTCTAAAGCGCCTAAAAAACGTCCCCCATGCCTCCCCAGTGTGAAAACCCGAGTGCTTTCATATTGGGGCACTGCGCTGGCAGGATGTTAAAAAAAAGTCCTGAAAGCAGCATCTGCCCTTTGAAATGAATGGGCACCACTGCTGAAGCGCCTGCAAAGCGATTCGGCAGCTGCGCTTTTTGAGTGCATTTAACCCTTTCTTCGGCCGATAGCGGGGGTTAAAAGTGCCGCTAAAACTACGGTAAAGCGCAGATAAAACTAACATCGCTTTAATGCTAACATCGCCGGCGGCCCAATGTGAAAGGGCTCTAAGCCTTATGGGCGGACATAGGGGCTAAAAATTCCTCATATTGTGCTCAAAGTTCTCCCAATATGAGGACTTCTTAACCACTATGTTTCTGCTCATCAGGCTTAAACCGCATGCTGCCATGTTGTATTTTGTAAATAGTTTTTTTTTTTAAATAGAACGTGATACATGTACATAATTAGTAATATATGTCTATTCATTTATCAAAAAAGATAACTCACTTATTATGGTCCTGAAGAAGCTACACTGTGAGTGAAACGTGTTGACCATTGGATGAGGATTTATTTGGGTCTTCAAACTATGGTCCTCCAGTTGTTCAGGAACTACAATTCCCATCATGCCTAGTCATGTCTTTGAATATCAGAGTTTTACAATGTCTCATGGGATGTGTAGTTCTGCAACAGCTGGAGGGACGTAGTTTGAGGATCCCTGATATAGAGGTTCTTTGTTGTGGTCCAAGTGGACTATATTCAATTTACTGGCCTTGGATTCTGTATGTTTTTAGAGATTTGTATACACAGTGGGATTTTTTACTATTTAGTGTAAACAAAGATTGTTTTTTTTTAAATGATTGTCTATGTCGTATGTGGGTGCCAATAAAGTCCATACCGTAGCAGGATATATTTATGTGAGAATGCAGCCTATCCATTAGCTAGAGACCAGTGCCATCACTGAGAATGCAATCTATACATTTATTACAGTCAAGTGACATCACAAGAATGGTGCCTATCCATTCATTGCAGACTGTTGAGATCACATTGGATGCAGCCTATCCATTCAATAAAGATCAGTGATATCACTAAAAATATAGCAATCCATTCATAGAGAATGTAAATTCTAAAATCACTATATAATAAACTTTGAACATCTGCATCCCTCTGTCCCCCACCATTGTCTGTTCATCATACTCTAAGGTGGCACAGCGTGCCTTTACTGCAAGTATTATACATACAGTATATGCAGAATCAAAATTAAGCATTTGTCCTGAAACTAAAACAACATAGCAAAGGAATTTTAAATTAAACCCAATATTGAGGGATTGCCAGCGGTTTAAACATTAACCACTTAAGCCCCAGACCATTTTCTTCCTAAATGACCGGGCCACTGTTTGCGATTCAGGCACTGCCTCGCTTTAACTGACAATTGCGCAGTCGTGCAACGTGGCTCCCAAACAAAAGTGATGTCCTTTTTTTCCCACAAATAGAGCTTTCTTTTGGTGGTATTTCATCACCACTGCGGTATTTATTTTTTGCGCTATAAACAAAAAAAGAGCAATAATTTTGGAAAAAAATCTATATTTTTTACTTTTTGCCATAAAAAATATCCCCAAAAAAGATATAAAAAAAATTTCCCTCAATTTAGGCCGATACGTTTTCTTTTGGTAAAAAAATCGCAATAAGCGTTTATTGATTGGTTTGCGCAAAAGTTATAGTGTCTACAAAATAAGGATAGTTTTATAGCATTTTTAAAAGTATTGTTTTACTAGTAATGGCAGCAATCTGCGATTTTAATTTTGACTGCGACATTATGGCGGACACATCGGACACTTTTGACACATTTTTGGGATCATTGTCATTTTTACAGCGATCAGTGCTATAAAAATGCACTGATTACTGTGAAAATTACACTGGCAGTGAAGGGGTTAACCACTAGGTGGTGCTGTAGGGGTTAAGTGTTCCCTAAGGAGTGATTCTTACTGTAGGGGGGCGTGGCTTGCTGTGACAAGTCACTGATCGTGTTACCGATATTTACACTAACATCTCCCCGTTCTATCTCTCCGGAGATCGCATGCCCGCAATAACCGCTTCTTAAAGGGGATGTACAGGTACGTCCTTTTGCCTGCCCGCGCCATGCTTCAGACGTATATCTGCGTGCGGCGGGCAGCAAACAGTTAATGGCTGCGTGTTGAGTTATTATGAGGGGACAGCAAATTTACACTGTTATACAAGCTGTACACTCACTACTTTACATTGTAGCAACGTGTAATTTCTTCAGTGTTGTCACATGAAAAGATATAATAAAATATTTACAAAAATGTGAGGGGTGTACTCAATTTTGTGAGATACTGTATATGTAAAGCATTGTGTATATTGATGGCGCTTATACAATTACTTGTAATAAATAAAATAAATGAATGTTTGTATGCGGCTTTAGCATGTGATTTTGAACACTACCACAAGGAGGCACCAACACACAAATAATAAGAACTGCATTAGCTGAGCTCTCTTCATCTCTTCACTAAAGCTGATCTGGCAGTCTGATTGCTCAGAGGCTGAAAGGGCCAGATTCACGTAGAACTGCGGCGGTGTAACGTATCGTAGATACGTTACACCGCCGCACGTTTTCATCGCAAGTGCCTGATTCACAAAGCACTTGCAATGAAAACCTACGCTGGCGGCCTCCGGCGTAAGCCTGCGTAATTTAAAGGGGCGTGTGCCATCTAAATTAGGCGCACTCCCACGCCGGACCTACTGCGCATGCTCCGTTTCAAAATTCTCGCCGTGCTTTGGGCGAACTGATGTAATTTTTTTGAACGGCGACGTGCGTAGCGTACTTCCGTATTCCCAGACGTCTTACGCAAACGACGTGAATTTTTAAATTTCGACGCGGGAACGACGGCCATACTTTATACAGCACATACGTGTGCTGTGTAAAGTTAGGGCACCCAAAACGACGACTAAATTTGCGACGGGAAACTAGACTAGCAGCGACGTAGCGAACGCGAAAAACCGTTGTGGATCGCCGTAACGCCTAATTTGCATACCCGACGCTGGTTTACGACGCAAACTCCCCCTGGCGGCGGCCGCGGTACTGCATCCTAAGATCCGACAGTGTAAAACAATTACACCTGTCGGATCTTCTGGCTATCTATGCGTAACTGATTCTTCCAGTATGTGCACAAACTGTTGGTGCTATATATATTGGGGCAGATCCACATACATACGCTGCGCCCAGGGCAGATGTCAAATACGCTACGCCGCTGTAACTTACTTTGAGTTGGTTTGAATCCTCAACGAATTCGCGCCGTAATTTGCGGCGGCATAGTGTATCTCTCGCGGCGGAATTCTAATTGGGCGGGTAGGGGGCATGTTTCATTTAAATGAAGCGCGTCCCCGCGCCAAACGAACTGCGCATGCCCCGTCCGTAAAAACTCCCAGGGTGCATTGCTCCAAATGACGTCGCAAGGACGTCATTGTTTTCAACGTGAACGTAAATGGCGTCCAGCCCCATTCACGGACGACTTACGCAAACAACGTAAAATTTTCAAAATTAGATGCGGGAACGACGGCCAGACTTAACATTGCGTACGCCACCATATAGCAGCTTTAACTATACGCCTGAAAAAGCCGAACGGAAACGACGTAAAAGAATGCGACGGCCGCTCGTACGTTCGTGGATCGTCCGAAATAGCTAATTTGCATACTCAACACGGATTACGACGGGAACGCCACCTAGCGGAAGCCGAAAAATTGCATCCAAGATCCGACGGCGTACGAAGACGTACGCCTGTCGGATCTAACATAGATGCCGTCGTATCTTGTTTTGTGAATACCAAAACAAAGATACGATGCACCAAATTTGAAATTACGCGGCGTATCAAGAGATACGCAGACGTAATTTCTTTGAGGATCTGCCCCTTTCTGTATATAACCACTTGAAGAGCAGCTCTTCTCAGACACTTTAAAACTTAGTATTTTTTGCTTTAGAATTACTTAGAACCCCCAAACATACATACATATATTATTAACAGAGGCCCTAGAGAATAAAATGGTGGTAGTTACTGAAATTAATTTTAATGCAAAAAAAACACAATATATAACCCAATTTTTTTTGGTACAATATAAAAGATGGGTGTTATTTACGAAAGGGAAATACACTTTGCACTACAAGTGCACTGAAAGTACAGTTGGAAGTGCAGTCGCTGTAGATCCGAGGGGGACATGCAAGGAAAATAAAAAGCAGCATTTTAGCTTGCACATGGTTGGATGATAAAATCAGCAGAGCTTCCCCTCATTTCAGATCTACCCCTCAGATTTACAGCGACTGCACTTACAATTCAAGTGCACTTTGCAAAGTGGATTTCCCTTTCGTAAATAACCCCCATGGTGTTACGCTGAGTAAATAGATACCTAACATGTCATGCTTTAAAATTGCACACGCTTGTGGAATAGCAACAAACTACCATACGGAAAAATCTCCATAGGCGACACAAAAGTTACCAGTTTAGAGTTACACAAGAGGTCTGGTGCTACAATTATTGCTCTTGCTAGAACATTTGTGGTAATGCCTCACATATGTAGCGAGAACACAATTTACATATGCGTGTGCAACCTACGTATGCGTTCGCTTCTGTGCGCGAGCACGGCGGGGGGACAGGAGCACTTTAAAAACAAATGTTTTTATTTATTTTATTTTAAAAAAAAATTTACAATGTCCTTTTAATTTATTTTTGATCACTTATTCCTCTCACAAGAAATGTAAACATCCCTTGCAATAGAAAAAATGCATGACAGGTCTTCTTTATGGAGTCATCCATGAGACCCCAGATCTCTCCTACTTATGAAAGCATGAGGTCAAATAAAAAAACATTGATCTCAGAAAAAAAATGGCACTGCTTACTTCTGTCCTAACCGGAAGTCATGAAAATGCTCGCTGCTTCTCGTCTCCTAGACCAGTGTTTCTCAACTTCAGTCCTCAAGGAGCCCCAACAGGTCATGTTTTCAGGCTTTCCATTATTTAGCACGGGAGATTTCATCAGTTTTACTGCCTTAGTAACTACCACAGCCGTTTCAACTGAGGGAAATCCTGAAAACATGACCTGTTGGTGCACCTTGAGGACTGCAGTTGAGAAACACTGTCCTAGACCATAGAAGTGATCAGAGACGATACGTATTTTGGACACCTCTATTGTAAGTCCACCAGAACGGATCCTGGGCTCCCCACTGGAAAGGGAGAGCCCAGAAAGGCGCCAAAAGGGTGGTGGGAAAGGGGGACCTCCTTCCACCGCCTGTAAAAACAAATAAGGCAGCCAATTGGCTGCTAGGATTGCTTTTAGTTTGTAAAGCATTGCCGGCTGAAGAAAATGATACTGGGGTTATGGCTGACAGCTATAGTATACAACCCCAGTAAAACCACTTGAGGTAAATCACGTACATGTATGTTATTTGGCAGCAAGTGGATAATATGATTCCATTTTATGGTATCAGTAACCAGTAATTGGTTGTTGCAGGCTATTTTTCCCTAATTTTCTGTTTGCCAGTTTTAATAAACCAGTCCCTTTCTGGTTGTTGTGTTGGGTGTCTGCACATAAAATGTATTCAGATGCATTTTGCCTTCTCTGATTTTTTTTATATAATGGCACTACGAGGAGGGATGGGGCAACTCTCAGGTAAGCTTGTTTTTATTTAATATTTGCATGTTGTGCAGCGCTGTACCCAAATACAATTTACATCCTTTTTTATTTGATGACAAATAGAGCTTTCTTTTGGTGGTATTTGATCACCTCTGTGGTTTTTATTGTTTGCACTATAAACAAAAAAAGAGCGACAATTTTGAAAAAAAAAACAGTATTTTTTACTTTCTGCTTTAATACATATCCCAAAAAAATATATAAAAACATCGAATTTCCTCATCAATTTAGGCCAGTATGTATTCTTCTACATATTTTGGGTAAAAAAAATATCCCAATAAGCGTAAAAATGTATTGGTTTGTGCAAGAGTTATAGCGTCTATAAACTATGGGATAGATTTATAGACTTTTAATTTTTATTTTTTTATTGTTTTGCTGTTAATGGTGGCAATTAGTGTTTTTTTGCGGGACTGTGACATTGCGGGGGAAAAAATTACACTAAGTGACACTTTATGGGGACAAGTGACACAAATACAGTGATCAGTGCTAAAAAAAATGCACTGACACTGTATAAATGACACTGGCAGGGAAGGGGTTAACATCAGGGGCAATTGAAGGGTTAACTGTGTTCCCTGCAAGTGTTTTCTAACTGTGTGGGGGATGGACTGACATGAAGAACACAGAGATCCCTATTCCTGTTAACAAGGAACAGAAGATCTCTGCATACTTCCCTTTCAGAACAGGGATCTGCCTTGTTTACATAGACAGATCCCCGTTCTGCCTCTCTGTGGAGCGATCGTGGGTGGCCGGAGGACATCGGGTCCGCCGGATCCGCTGATTGGCTCCTGCTCTGTGTACACACGGTATCTTTTGCACAAAATTACATACAGGTACGTTGTTTCGTGCAATAGAGCCAACCTGTATATATGTGGTGGGTGGTCTTTAAGTGGTTAATGCTCTTGTAATCGTTTTTCATGAAATAGTTTCTAAATGTTCTTTTCTGCCGCCTTGTAATGTCCTCCTTGAACTCCCGAATCTTTCCTTTTCCAGCCTACCTCCGTTTGTTTGGAATGAGAAATGCTTATTGGAAAGGGACATGGATGTGGACATGGATACGGACATTGGATATGCACTGCTCTATGCACACTACACGTCCCTTAGGCCCCTTTCACACGATCAGACCGTTCAGGTCCGCCCGTCAGTTTTGACATGCAGTCCTATGGAGCGTCGGATGTCAGTGGAGACGTTTTCGCTGACATCGGATGGAATGGCGATACGTCCCCATCATCCGTCCAGGCCGGGTCGACATGCTGTCCGTTTTCATCAGATCTCCCCATAGGAGACAACAGCGCTACACAAGCTCCTCCCTGCTCAGTAAGCAGAGAGGGACTTGTCATCCGCCGGCTCAGCGGAGATCAGCAGAGAGATTTCCCGTTGAGCCGGCGGGAGCTGGCGGACTCCGTATCGACAGAGTCCGCCTGTGTGGAAGAGGCCTTACTCCCTAGTCTATCTGAGGAGCAAGCAAGAGAGGGTGGCTATGTTCTTACATACAGTGGGACCATAGAAAACAAATGTAGCCACTCTCTAAAAAAAAGCTGGATCACAGCAGTAAAAAAAAAAAAAATCCGATCATTAAAACGGCCTTCCTACACACGATCGTCAAAAAAAATGCTCTAGCAAAGCGGGGTGACGAACAACACGTACGACGGCACTATAAAGGGGAAGTTCCAAGTTCCAAGGGGAAGTTCCATGCGGATGGCGCTACCCTTTGGGCTGCTTTAGCTGATTTTGTGTTAGTAAAAGACGATTCCCGCTTTTCAGAACGAGCGCTCCCGTCTCATAACTTGCTTCTGAGCATGCGCGGATTTTTCACTTCGTTAAAGCCCACACACGACCATTTTTTACAACCCGAAAAACGACAACGTTAAAAAGGTTGTTAAAAAATAGAGCATGTTTGAATTTTTTTTGGTCCGTTTTTCAGAACCCGAAAAATGCTCTGAAGCCCACACACGATCGCTTTTAATGACATTAAAAAAAACGTAATTTTGTACAACCCAAAAAACGGTCGTGTGTACGCGGCATAAGAGTGATATATACTTTTTTTTTTTGTAAATTATGTATACATACTTGAATATCATTTTTTTAAACTATAGTTTAGTGTCACTTTAAATATATGAGATCCCTGTTTTTAAAACTGAACTCCAGGAAAAAAACTTTCATTTAAATATATTCCTTAATAGCAACAATGTTGATATGATATAAATTAAATGTTTATGCACCAAATGCCTTTGCAAATCCAATATTACCTTGTTAGAGTAGCAGTGCCATCATCACTCTACTGTACATTACCTGAGTAGGTATATACAGTATATACACACACACACACACATATATATATACAGTATTTATATATATACAGTGCCTTGAAAATGTTGTCATATTACAGCCAAAAACATAAATGAATTTTATTGGGATTTTTTACTTTCAATAGATTTTGTATTTTTCCAAATATAAAATACAATTACAGTATGACCAATGGCCGTGTCTACAACATCAAAACATTCAACAAATAAGGCAAAATGTCAGCAACAAGGCCTCAACCGACTTCATATTGCCCGATTGTAGGCTGATTAAAGGAAATATACAAGCTTGCTAACAGGGGAAGGGGAGGAAAAAAAAATGAATATAGTGGTCACTCGCTCAGGGGAGTCCTACCTGTCCCGGGCACCCCTAATGGGATCATTCTGTGCCCCGGCCAGCCCCCCCCCCAATCCACCCCCTCCAATAAAAGCATACGTAAGAAAATTAGTGGGTTAGAATTGGACTTCAGTGCACTTCTAGCTCGTACTTACGAATTCAATTAGGCCTATAGTGTTGCCAAATTGTTTTTATAAAAAAACGAATATAAAACATTACCCTTAAGTCAAACAACTATCTTAAAAGGATAAGAGGTAGGAAAGAGAAAGAGAAGTGGGGGGAAGAGAAAAAGAAAGGGAAGGGAGCATGTGCCTAACGAGCTGGAGGATGTTTCCCATACAGCTTCAAATTTTTGTTTCATGTTAGATAGGATGCTGGCCAGCTTTTCCTGCATCATGATCCACGAAATCTTGCGGTTTACCGCTTTAATGGAAACCCTGGGTTGTCTCCAAGCCCTAGCGATGATAATTTTAGCCCCGAGGAGCTTAAATCGGATCAGCTTTTGATTGGGCTTGGATATACCCGGAATCCGAGCGTTTAGGAGAGAAACAGATGCTGACCTGGGGACCGACCAATCTTCTTCCAGACTGGTCTAATTCTGGGACATTCCCACCAGACATGCGCCATCGAACCCAGGAGTTGGCATCCTCTAAAACAACTGGGATCTGATGATGGGTAGATGGCCGCAAATCTGGCGGGAGTCATGCACCACCTCATGAGAACTTTTAAGTTTGCTTCCATCAAGGAAGTATTTAACCACTTCCCGACCGCCACATGTACATATACGTCGGCAGAATGGCACGTACAGGCACATTGGCGTACCTGTACGTCCCTGCCTAGACGTGGGTCGGGGGTCCGATCGGGACCCCCCGGCTACACGCGGCGGTCGGGTTCCCTTGGGGAGCGATCCGGGACGACGGCGCGGCTATTTGTTTATAGCCGCTCCGTCGCGATCGCTCCCCGGAGCTGAAGAACGGGGAGAGCCGTATGTAAACACAGCTTCCCCGTGCTTCACTATGGCGCTGCATCGATCGAGTGATCCCCTTTATAGGGGAGACTCGATCGATGACGTCATTCCTACAGCCACACCCCCCTACAGTTGTAAACACACACTAAGTGTACACTAAATCCTACAGCGCCCCCTGTGGTTAACTCCCAAAATGCAACTGTCATTTTCACAATAAAGAATGCAATTTAAATGCATTTTTTGCTGTGAAAATGACAATGGTCCCAAAAATGTGTCAAAATTGTCCGAAGTGTCCGCCATAATGTCGCAGTCACGAAAAAAATCGATGATCGCCGCCATTAGTAGTAAAAAAATAAATAAATAATAAAAATGCAATAAAACTATCCCCTGTTTTGTAAACGCTATAAATTTTGCGCAAACCAATCGATAAACGCTTATTGCGATTTTTTTTACCAAAAATAGGTACAAGAATACGTATCGGCCTAAACTGAGGGAAAAAAAATGTTATATGTTTTTGGGGGTATTTATTATAGCAAAAAGTAAAAAGTATTGCATTTTTTTCAAAATTGTCGCTCTATTTTTGTTTATAGCGCAAAAAATAAAAACCGCCGAGGTGATCAAATACCACCAAAAGAAAGCTCTATTTGTGGGGAAAAAAGGACGCCAATTTTGTTTAGGAGCCACGTCGCACGACCGCGCAATTGTCTGTTAAATCGACGCAGTCCCGAACTGTAAAAACACATTGGGTCTTTAGGCAGCATATTGGTCCGGTCCTTAAGTGGTTAAGATACCCTGAAATGAATCAAAGCAAGCCGCTTGCCAGGTCTCCAGGTCCCATTCAAGTTGGAGGTCGGCCTCCCATGCCATCATGTAGGAAGACTTCGCGGTCGGGCGAGTGAGGGAAGAGAAGATGTAGATATCCCTCCCCTTTGTCCCATGGCCTGCCCGCACCAGAGCTCGTAGTCTGTGAATTTGGGAGGTAGAGGTCTCTCCGTCCATAGAGTGTGTAGGAATTGTGATATCTGTCTGAATTTTTCAGTGTCAGGGAGATCCAATTTGGTTAAACAGTGGTCTAGGTTAAGAGGGCCCTTGGTTGTGAAATAGTGTCCTATGCGGTACAGGCCCCTGTCCAACCACCAACTGAAGGCCTTATTGTCCATTCCAGGTGGAAAATGTGGGTTTTTAAATATATTGGCTAGAGGTTGCCCTTTCGAAACCAGGGCTGGAAGGTGACGGATTCTATCCCAAAAGGCGTAAGATTGAGAGAGGGAGGGGGACAAAATGGGTGGTCTTCTCTTTTGGGGGCACCAAAGTAAGTAGTCTAGGGAAAGATGGGGGACAGCCTGTTTCTCTATGTGGACCCAGTCCGGTTTATCAAGTTTGGAGTAAACTACTGATAGTAGAGCCAGTCTGGCGGCTAAGAAGTACTTATATAGATGTGGTAATCCCAGCCCCCCTCTTTTCCTATGGTTATATAGGGTGTTTTGGGGGATTCTGTAACCTGACTTGCCCCAGATGAATTTGAGTATTTTGCTTTGTAAAGACTGCAACTGGTCTTTTCTGATGGAGATGGGAAGGGAGCGAAATAGATATAAGATTCTAGGAAGCAAGATCATCTTTATAGAGTTAATTCTGCCTAGCCAGGAAAGTTCATATTTGGCCCAGTTATTCATATCTGCTGTAAGTTTTCAGTTTTATTGGAATTTTATGTCATAGACCAACACTAATTGTGAAGTGGAAGGAAAATGATAAATGGTTTTCCAAATTTTTTGCAAATAAATATGTGAAAAGTGTGGTGTGCATTTGTATTCAGAGTCAATACTTTGTAGAACCACCTTTCTCTGCAATTACAGCTGCAAGTCTTTTTGGGGATGTCTCTACCAGCTTTACACATCTAGAGAGGGACATTTTTTCCATTCTTCTTTGCAAAATAACTCAAACGCTGTCAGATTGGATGAAAAGCGTCTATGAACAGCATATTCAAGTCATGCGACAGATTCTCAATTGTATTTAGGTCTGGACTTTGACTGTGCCATTCTAAAGCCGCGTACACACGACCATTTTTAATGGTCTAGAAAAAACAACGTTTTTTTCAACCCGATTCTTGTCAAGCCTGCCTTGCATACACACGATCGTGAAAAAAAAATGCTCGAGCAAAGCGCGGTGACGTACAACACATACAACGGCACTATAAAGGGGAAGTTCCATTCAGATGGCGCCACCCTTTGGGCTGCTTTTGCTTATTTCATGTTATTAAACGGGAGCCAATACCCACATCCCCCGTTTATGGCCAAGTGTGCAGGCACGGTCCTGCTAAGCGCATGAGATCTTTTTCATAAATATGCTTTGATCTAAACCATTGCATTGTAGCTCTGGCTGTATGTTTATCGTCATTGTCCTGCTGGAAGGTGAACCTCTGCCCCAATCTCTAACAGGTTTTCTTCTAAGCTTGCTCTGTATTTGGCTCCATCCATCTTCTCATCATTTTTGATCAGCTTCCTTGTCCCTACTGAAGAAAAGCATCCCCACAACATGATGCTGCCACCACCATGTTTCACAGTGGTGTGTTCAGGGTGATGTGCAGTGCATCACACAATTACCGTCACAAAATCAGATGTGAATTGAAACCATTTATCATTTTCATTCCACTTAACAATTATGCGTCAATTTGTTGTTGGTCGATCACATAAAATCCCAATAAAATACATTCACTTTCTTGATTGTAACATGACAAAATGTGGATTATATATATATATATATATATATATATATATATATATATATATATATATATATATATATATATATATATATTTAAGCTATAATGTATTTTAGAACAGACATTGGGGCTGATTTACCAAGCCTTTACTCCATGACTCATGGAGTAAAAGCAGGAGTAGCAGCCGTTTTGCCATTTACTAAAGAAATACGCTGCTAGTGCAGTGTATTTCCCTAGTTACTAATGTGCTCCGTGCGCCCAGGAGAGGGTGCATTGTGCACCAGTACAGACCTGGCGCACGGCACATTGAACTGTAAATTGCGGGGGTTTGGGCGGGAGTTTATTAGGGGGGGAGGTGGGGGGATGCAGGGGAAGTGAAGTGACATGTGTTTTGAAGTGTTTGGCGGGCCGAATTGAAAGGGAAAGTGTTTTTTGAAAACAGATCCCCGTACGCTTGCACAGTGCGCCTGAACCTCGGGAGGTTCATTTGCATACTGGGCATGCGCAGAGAGAAATTTCGGCGCTTCCCGTGCGCCTTGTCAGTACGCCGTGAAAATCTTGGTAAATACCAAGCGGCGTACCCGTGAATGCGCTGCGTGACGCGGCGCACGGGAATCTCCGAGCTGTTTTCAGCCATGAAGGGGAACTCCGCGCCAAATTTCAAACTTGAAATCGGCGCGGGTCCCCCTCCAGGGCTACATTAGGCTCTTAGGCTTGGTCCGGAACGTGAGGGGTTAAATCGGCGCGGGGGTCCCCCCCAGATCCAAACCAAGCCCTCATCCCAAGCATGCAGTCTGGCCCGGACAGGAATGGGGGCGGGGACGAGCGAGCGCCCCCCCCCCCCTCCTGAGCCGTACCAGACCGCATGCCCTCAACATGGGGGAGTGTGTGCTGTGGGGGAGGGGGGCACTGCCCCCCCACCCCACAGCACTCTTGCCCCCATGTCGATAGGGACAAGAGCCTCTTCCCGACAACCCTTGCCATTGGTTGTCGGGGTATGCGGGCGGGGCTAATCGGAATCTGCGAGCTCCCTTTAATAAGGGGGCCCCCAGATGCCGGCCCCCCACCCTATGTGAATGAGTATGGGGTACATCGTACCTCTACCCATTCACATGGGGGAAATGTAAAGTAAAATAAAACACCACACAGAATAAAATATTTTATTGATCTGCTCCGGAGCCCCCCCTTTCTTCTTTAGCTCTCTTACAAGGGGGGGTTTCTTCTCTCCCGATCTTCCGCCGGGACCCTGGGCTTCGGTGATTTCTGCCGGGGGAGGGCGCCATCCCTCGGTCCTCTCCGGAGCCTTCCGCCGGATGCCCCCACCCCATTTAAGCTCTTTTTCATTAGGGAGGGGCATCCGGACTTCGGGGTATTCTGCTGGGGGATGGCGCCTATCCCCCGATCTTTCCGGTGCCTTCCACCAGGGTTCCGGTCTTCCTGGTCTTCTGCCGGGGGTGCGCCAACTCCCCGGTCTTTTCTCTGCTCCCTCTTCTGCCTGGCTCCCCCGCGGAGCCAGGGCTTTCTTCCGTCTTCTTTCTTCTCTCTTCCTTCTTCTGCCTGTCTCCTCCGGGAGCCCAGGGCTTGTCTCCGCTGTCTTCTTCCTTCTCTTCCATTGGATGTTGACACGACGAGGTTCCGCGCTGACATGCCGTGTCAGCGGTGGGCATGGACTTATATAGGGTAATGCCACCATGTGACCTCAACCCATGTGACATCACATTCCCTGGGCATGATGGGAATGTGATGTCACATGGGTTGAGGTCACATGGTGGCATTGCCCTATATAAGTCCATGCCCACTGCTCAGACGGCATTCCAGCGCCGGACCTCGTCGTGTCAACATCGAATGGAAGAGAAGGGAGAAGACAGCGGAGACAAGCCCTGTGCTCCGCGGAGGAGACAGGCAGAAGCGAAAGGCATCGCAGAAGCCCGCGGGTGTTGCCCCCCGGCGGAAGACACCGTACAAGCCCGGGACCCTCCCCCAAAGGCAGGAGCCTCACTGGTGAAGGGGGTCCCGGTGAATTACGTCGCTGAAGACGGGGGTGGGGTGCCAGTGCACCCCCCCCCCGCAGAAACCGTCGTGGAAGCCCGGGACCCTCCCCCAAAGGCAGGAGCCTCACTGGTGAAGGGGGTCCCGGTGAATTACGTCGCTGAAGACGGGGGTGGGGTGCCAGTGCACCCCCCCCCCGCAGAAACCGTCGTGGAAGCCCGGGACCCACCCCCAAAGGCAGGAGCCTCACTGGTGAAGGGGGTCCCGGTGAAAGACGGCGAAGCCCGGGGCCTAATGGGGTGGTGGTGGGGGGCCCCGGCAGAAGACCCCCGGCAGACTAATAAATTAATTAATTCATGTGTGGTGTTTTATTTCTTTACATTTTTTTCCCCAGGTGAATGGGTAGGGGTACGATGTACCCCCATACTCCTTCACATAGGGTGAGGGGCCGGAATCTGGGGGCCACCTTATTAAAGGGGCCTCTCAGATTCTGATAAGCCCCCCGCCCGCATACCCCGACAACCAACGGCCAGGGTTGTCGGGAAGAGGCTCTTGTCCCTATCGACATGGGGATAAGAGTGCTTTGGGGTGGGGGGGCAGTGCCCCCCTCCCCCACAGCACACACTCCCCCATGTTGAGGGCATGTGGTCTGGTATGGCTCAGGAGGGAGGGGGGCGCTCGCTCGTCCCCACCCCCATTCCTGTCTGACCAGACTGCGTGCCTGGGATAAGGGCTTGGTTTGGATCTTGGGAGGGACCCCACGCTGTTTTTTTTGCGCGGGTTTAACCCCTTATGTTCCAGACCAAGCCTAAGAGCCTGGTATGCACCTGGAGGGAACCCACCTTATTTTTTTAGTTGGGGGTCTGGAGTTCCCCTTCATGAACAGCGATCTGTCATTTACACATGTCAGTCCCACCCCCCCCCCCCCCACAGTTAGAACACACCCAGGGAACATATTTAACCCCTCCCTCGCACCTAGTGTTAACCCCTTCCCTGCCAGTGGCATTTTTAGAGTAAGCAATGCATTTTTACAGCACTGATCGCTAGAAAAATGCCAATGGTTCCAAAAAAGTGTTCGATGTGTCCGCCATAATGTCGCAGTACCGATAAAAATCGCTGATCGCCGCAATAACTAGTTAAAACAAAAAAAATATATATTTTGTAGACGCTATAACTTTTGCCAAAACCAAACACTAAACGCTATTTGCGATTTTTTGGAACCAAAAAGATGTAGAATACGTATCGTCCTAAACTGAGGGTTTTTTTCTTTTTTAGAATATATATTTTTGGGGATATTTATTATAGCAAAAAGTAATTTTTTTTTTACATATGTGGGCGGGACTTACGCAAGTCCCGCCCACATATATAAACATCGTTCAAACCACACATGTGAGGTATTGACGCGTGCGTTAGAGCGAGAGCAATACTTTTACCACTAGACCTTCTTTGTAACTATAAACTGGTAACCTGGAAAAAAAAGAAAAAGGTCGCCTATGGGGATATTCACGGAATTAATTTTGGCCCCATTGCAGGAGTGTTTCCAATAGTAAAGCGTGACATGTAAGGTATCTATTTACTCGGTCTAACATCATCTTTCACATTATCCCCAAAAATTGGGCTAACTTTTGTGTTTTGTTAATTTTTAACCACTTGAGCCCTGGACCATATTGCTGGTCAATGACCAGGCCAGGCTGGAAAGCATGAGATCAGGGGGGAAAAAAAAAAAAAACTCATGCCATTGCAGCTTGGTTCCTACATGTGTGATGAACTGAGCATGCTCAAACACTTAGAAAAAATCCTTTCTTTTTAAAAGGTGAAAATCTCTTGGATGGTCATAGAGCGTGGGTTGGGTTAATTAACCAGGTGTAAGCTCATCCACACTAGAGACTGCAATTTGTTCATGTGATTTCAATTGCTTCATTACTAGCACATGTTATAAAAACCGTGCATCGATCAGTCCTCAGCTGCCCTCATAGGGGCAGGCAGAAATGCTGTTGTGGAACACAAATGTGGTTTGTTGCATGGGTTTTTATTTTGCCAATGGTTTTTGTTTATTTTTAAATGATGTTCACTTTGATGTATTTGTCTCTGCTGCCTTATTTTATGAAAAAATTGTGAAGATGTTGCGACTTTAAATCTGTTTATTTTGAGTTTTGAAATGTATTTTTGTTTGTGTGTGTGTTTGTTTTTTTTTTTTCTTTCCTTGTTTTGTTGACCAATAAAAATTACTTTAAAATTTTGAAGTTTGTTTTTGTTACTTTTTCATGCAACATATTTTGACAGCTGCAGCTGAACTAGGTTAGGGCCTAACAAATTAGGTGTGATTTTTGTCTAAGCTTCTTTCCTGGTGTGTAATCATGAAATGTTTGCCATGTTTATTCCCCATGACTTTAAAGACAAACTGGTAAGTATTTTCTTTTAACTGTAGTGGTCCTCAGCCCTCAAGTACCCCCGACAGGACATGTTTTGTGGATTTCTCTTATCAAGAATTGCTGTCCAGACTGTCTTTTAAAGCACATGTGCAAGATGAAGGAAAACCTGCAAACATGGCCTTGGGGGGGGGGGGGGGGTTGCTATTGGTGGACAGGCTTGAAGTGCTGATTTACAGCACTGTGCTTAAATCTAGCGCAAGGCAATCCTATTCTAATTGTGGGTGTTTGAGGGAAGCCAAGTGAGTGTTAGAACCCCTGCTTGTGTGTTTTTTTTTGGTGTTGAGCTTTGTGTCCCTTTTCTTAAAATTGGCTTCACTTCCTGTCACACAGCTGAACAGGAAGTGAGGTTAAAACCCTACCAGTGTCTTTTCTTGGGGACACAGGTCAATCTAACTAGTGTCCCCATTAAGCAAATTGCACTCCAGCACTGCTGTGTACACCCCAAATCATGGGTCTTCAAACTACGGCCCTCCAGTTGTTCAGGAACTACAATTCCCATCATGCCTAGTCATGTCTGTGAATGTCAGTGCATTACAAGGCATCATGGGATGTGTAGTTCTACAACAGCTGGAGGGCCGTAGTTTGAGGATCCCTGCCCCAAATGATTATTTAGTTTGGGGTTTAGTAAAGGCAAAGCCACTCTGCAGTACAAGCATAGTTGCTGAAAATCAGAGAGGAAGCACTGATGGTTTTAACATCCAATCCTGTAGAAGCAAAGTTGTTTTGTTTTCTTCCTTGCTTTGCACTTGTAGTGCAAAGTGGATTTGCCTTTAGTAAATGGACCCCAAAGTCCAAGATCCCTAATAATTTGGGGTGTACACAGCAAAATACTAGAGTGCAATTTACATAATGGGAAACTATTTAGATTGATCTGTGTCCCCAAGAAAAGATATTAGTAAGGTTTTACCCTCACTTCCTGTTTGGCTATGTGACAGGAAGTGAATGAATTTGAATTAGAAAGGGTGAAGACACCTCACAAATGTTCTCACTATCAGGGGTGCAGACATCCCCAAAAAATAAGCAGATAATACTTATTTGCAAATTAATAATTTTTTAGTTAACATTGGGTGGGGTGCTCTAACACACACATTCATACATATTAGCCACGCTGTATCCTGGCCTATTGGCATGGTTATATTTTCTTAGGCCTCTCAATAAAACTCTATGAAATTTGTGCTTAAACTAGAACCAGGGGCGGACTGACAACTCATGGGGCCCCCGGGCAATAGAAGAGTATGGGGCCCCTCTGGCTTACAGATGGCCACCACGCCAGGAGGTAGTGCAGAGGCGGGCAGCTAAAATCTTGGGATATTCACATTAAAAGCATGTCATTTTCGGACATATCGGGGACAGATCTAAAAAAAACACAGATTTTTACATACTGTCCCTGGTTTTACTGAGCCTGGCAACCCGGATGGGGCCCCCTAGTGGCATGGGGCCCTCGGGCAGTGCCCGAGTGACTCAATGGTCAGTCCGCCCCTAACTATAATCAACACTTTTTATTTTCTTTAATTTTGGATAGAGTGAGGGAGGGTTATAGGCCCTGTCAGTTTATTTTGTATTATCTGTGTCCAATTGGGGAGATTTGCCTTCACTTCCTGCCCCATAGCCAAACAGGAAGTGAGAGAAAAACTATGCAAATTAACCACTTCCCGCCCAGCCTATGGCCGATTTACGTCCGGGAAGTGGTTACACAATCCTGACAGGACGTCCTGCAAGATTTCATGCCGCGCGCGCCTGTGGGGGCACGCAGCGCGGCGATCGGTGATGCGGGGTGTCAGTCTGACACCCTGCATCTCCGATCTCGGTAAAGAGTCTCTCACGGAGACTCTTTACCACGTGATCAGCCGTGTCCAATCACGGCTGATCACGATGTAAACAGGAAGAGCCATCGATGGCTCTTCCTCACTCGCGTCTGACAGACGCGAGTATAGGAGAGCCGATCGGCGGCTCTCCTGACAGGGGGCGTTCGCGCTGATTGTTTATCAGCGCAGCCCCCCCTCGGATGACCACACTGGACCACCAGGGATGCCCACCCTGGACCACCAGGGTGGACAAAAAAAATATGGAAAAAAAACAACAAAAAGCATTAAAAAAAAAGAAAAAAGATGCCAATCAGTGCCCACAAATGGGCACTGACTGGCAACCTGGGAAAATCAGTGCCACCCCACAGTGTCCATCAGTGCCACCCCACAGTGTCCATCAGTGCCACCCCACAGTGCCCATCCATGCACAGTGCCCACCTATCAGTGCCCACCTGTGCCACCCATAAGTGCCGCCCATGAGTGCCCATCTGTGCCGCCCATGAGTGCCCATGAGTGCCCATCAGTGCCGCATACCAGCGCCGCCAATCAATGCCACCTCATCTGTGCCCGTCAGTACTACCTCATCGATGTCCATCAGTGCCATCTCATCGGTACCATCAGTGCCGCCATATCAGTGCCCTTAATTGAAAGAGAAAAACGTATTTACAAAAAAATTTACAGACAAAAAAAAAACGTTTTTTTTTTTTTCAAAATTTGCTGTCTTTTTTTAGTTGTTGCGCAAAAACAAAAAATCGCAGAGGTGATCAAATACCAACAAAAGAAAGCTCTATTTGTGGGGGAAAAAGGACGCCAATTTTGTTTGGGTACAGTGTTGTATGACCGCGCAATTGCCATTCAAAGTGCGACAGTGCTGAAAGCTGAAAATTGGCTTGGGCGGGAAGGTGCGTAAGTGCCTGGTATGGAAGTGGTTAAGGGAATCCAGTGCCCCCCCAGAACTAGTGTGTGGGTCCCCTGAAAATTACTGGGCGGGTCATACAAAAACAGGGTGTGACCTTGACAGGAAGGGGTGGGTCATTTTTCTATTAGGAGGTGCAGATATGTAGTCAGGCCTAGGGCAGAACAAAACCTAAATATACTACTGCATATTAGGGCTTATTTAGACCGGATCCGATTTACAGCGTGTTTTTATATTGTGGGAGGAAACCCACGCAGGCACAGGGAGAACATGCAAACTCCATGCAGATGGTGTCACGGGCTGGATTCGAACCAGCGACCGCAAATACCGTTGGAAATCAAATAAAAAATTACCGCCACTTTATTCCCTAGGGTGTCTGCTAAAAAATTAGATATAATGTTTGGGGGTCCTGATTAATTTCCCAGGAACAAAATATAATTTTTACATGAAGGAGAGAAGTGCCAGAATAGGCGCGGTATGGAAGTGGTTAAAGTGAAATAATAAAAGTGAAATATTCCTTTAAATTTCAGACAGGGGGGGGAGGGGGGGTACACGCATGTTTCCCGTGCTTAGAACTGTCCCTGTACAAGATGTCATTTCTGAAGTGAAACAAAAAAAAAGGAAGTTTAAAGTACTCATGGCTATAAAGAATACAGTCATTGCTCATTAAAAATAATAATAAAAAAAAAAATGGGGGTCCCTCCAAATTAAATTACCAGGCCCTTCAGGTCTGGAATGGATATTAAGGGGAACCCCGCCGTAAAATAAACCCAAAAAAATGGCGTGGGGGCCCCCCAAATATCCATACCAGACCCTTCAGGTCTGGTGTGGATTTTAAGGGGAACTCCACCCCAAATTGAAAAAAAAAATGGCGTGGAGTCCCCCTAAAAATCCACACCAGACCCTTATCCGAGCACGTTGACCTGGCCGGCCGCAGAAAAGAGATCCTGGCCCCCCCCTATGTGAAATGGTAATGGGGTACATTGTACCTCTACCATTTCACCCCAAAAAAAATGTCAAAAGTGTTAAAAATGACAGTAGCCGGTTTTTGACAAATCTTTTAATAAAATCTTCTTTTCTTCTTTCCTTCGGGTTTCTTCCGCTGCTTCTTTCTTGGGTCTTCTCGTCCACATCTTGCCCGACGTCTTCTTCTATCTTCTCCGTCCGTCCTTCAGCCTTCTGGTGCCGCATCTTGCCCGGTGTCTTCTCCTGTCTTCTTCTCCGTCCGTCCGCCAGCCTCCTCGTCCGCATCTTGTGTCTTCTCCGGACCCAGCGTTTGAATTTGATTTCGCCGCCGTGTTCCCGCTCCTGGGACCCGCCCCCCTCTGACGCCACAAGTAAACTCCTTAGAAGGTCATGTGCGTCAGAGGGGGGCGGGGTCACAGAGCGTCACACAGCGGGGGAATTCAATTTCAATCGCGCCGCCCGGAGAAGAAGATGCCGCCGCTTCCAATTGAAGTTCCCGCCGTGTCACACTCATGTGACCCCGCCCCCCTCTGACGCACATGACCTTCTAAGGAGTTTACTTGTGGCGTCAGAGGGGGGCGGGTCCCAGGAGCGGGAACACGGCGGCGAAATCAAATTCAAACGCTGGGTCCGGAGAAGACACAAGATGCGGACGAGGAGGCTGGCGGACGGACGGAGAAGAAAACAGGAGAAGACACCGGGCAAGATGCGGGACCAGAAGGCTGAAGGACGGACGGAGAAGATAGAAGAACACGTCGGGCAAGATGTGGACAAGAAGACCCAAGAAAGAAGCAGCGGAAGAAACCCGAAGGAAAGAAGAAAAGAAGATTTTATTAAAAGATTTGTCAAAAACCGGCTACTGTCATTTTTAACACTTTTGACATTTTTTTGGGGGTGAAATGGTAGAGGTACAATGTACCCCATTACCATTTCACATAGGGGGGGGGGCCAGGATCTGGGGGTCCCCTTTGTTAAAGGGGTCTTCCAGATTCTGATAAGCCCCCCGCCTGCAGACCCCCACAACCACCGGGCAAGGGTTGTGGGGATGAGGCCCTTGTCCCCATCAACATGGGGACATCCTCCCCATGTTGAGGGCATGTGGCCTGGTGCGGTTCAGGAGAGGGGGGGGGGGCGCACTCTGTCCCCCCCTCTTTTCTGCGGCCGGCCAGGTCAACGTGCTCGGATAAGGGTCTGGTGTGGATTTTTAGGGGGACTCCACGCCATTTTTTTTTCTAATTTGGGGTGGAGTTCCCCTTAAAATCCACACCAGACCTGAAGGGCCTGGAATGGATATTTGCCGGGAACCGCACGTCTTTTTTTTTTTGTTTTTTACGGCAGGGTTCCCCTTAATATCCATTCCAGACCTGAAGGGCCTGGTAATTTAATTTGGGGGAACCCCTACACATTTTTTTGTTTGTTTTATGAATGAATCCCTTTAGAATTGTCAGAGCCGACAATTCATTATAGCCGCGTGTGAATTTTTAAATGACTTTTTTCCTTCTGAATGTCATGTTGTGCAGGGGCAGTTCTAAGTGCGGGAAAAATGCGCTATTTCACATGCTGACATTACACCCCCCCATGGTACGAAATTTAAAGGAATATTTCACTTTTATTGTTTCACTTTAAGAATTATTAATTTCACTGCTCCCGAAAAAACGGCCGTTTTAAAAAATAAAAAAAACATTGATACATGTTCCCTGAGACAGGACTGAGGTCCCCAAACACTTTTTAGGACAAAACTAGCAGATTAGCCTTTAAAATAAACACTTTTGATTTCTCCCATAGACTTCTATAGGGAGTTCGGCGCGGCTTTACATATTACTTTCAATGCGCCGGCTGCTACGCTGGTTCATGCGCCCAATTAAGCCTCCACCCGGAGTCAGTGGCGTCTCCAGCTTTCATATTTAGGGGGGGCACATGGGGGGACAGGGACAAAAGTAGGGGGGCCAACTATAAAATGCAATTATATATATATATATATCCTGGGGCCCTTCACTACGATCCCACTATGGGCCCTTTCATATGTTCTGCAGTGAGCTCCCTTCCTACTATACTGGGGCCCCCCAGGGTGGCAGAAAACAAGAGATATATGTCACCAGCACACCAAGAAAATATAAGGGTCCAAAGCAGTGGGAGAACTATCATTGTTGCAAAGGTTGTCTTGCCACCGGGCCCTGGTGTTCTGCCACAGTGGGGATCCCCAGCTGTCCTGGCCCTGCTATTTACAGTACAACCACATAAATATAATCAACCGTATGATCAGCAGCCATGTGGGCTCTATGCCTGTAAAGTGTGGGCTTTGATCAATAAAATCTCTGATATTTATGACTAGGATTTGACTAAGAGCATCACCTGGATTGCATCCCGATCAGCATATCAGAGAAGGGTCCACTGCTGCTAAGCAACCTGCAGGGAGCTCAACTGTCTACAACCAATAGAGATGGGCTCGCGTGTGTTTGAAATCCCACATGCCCAATCACGCCAGGAAGCCGACACTCCACAGTGTTAATCAATGTATGGGCTGCCTAATGCCCCATACAGACGGTCATTTTTTGTGATGAAAAAAAAATGACGTTTGAAGTGATGAAAAAAAACGACATTTTTGAAACTTCATTTTCAAAAACGATGTAGCATACACACCATCATTTTGAAAAATGATGAACAAAGTGACGGCACTCTAAAGGGGAAGTTCTATTCGCCTTGAGGCTGCTTTTAGCTGGTTACTTGTTAGTAAAAGACGATTCACGCTTTTTTGTCTGTTACAGCGTGATGAATGTGCTTACTCCATTATGAATGGTAGTTTTACCTCCCGTCTCAAAACTTGCTTCTGGGCATGTGCGGGTTTAAAAACGTCGTTTTGCCCACACACTATCATTTTCATTGACACAAAAAATGACATTTTGAAAAACGACACAAAAAATTCGAGCATGTTCGAATTTTTTTTTTGTCATTTTTCAGAAGACATAAAATGACATTTTGCCCACACACGATAATTTTAATTGACATTTTGAAAAATGTCATTTTATTTCATCACAAAAAATGACCGTCTGTACGCGGCATAAGAGCTAAGACCAGCCATAGACAGTTTAAATCTCAGCTGGTTCAGCAGAAACTGGCTGAGATTTGAACCATTAATGAGCAGATTCTCTTATAATTATCACTAGTGGTTGCTGTATAGCCACTGGTGATAATCACTGTTTGTCGGGAGAATATAATTGCTGGGCAGGAGGGATATTCCCCTATCATCACTGTCTGTTGATGGGGGAATCATGCAAGTTTCTTTCCTGCAATCTGTGGATGCAGGAAAGAAATTTGCACCGTATATTATCTGCCTAACTGAAAGTGAAAGTAAATTGTGAATGTTTTGAAAGAACAGGAGAGGGAGAGGGAGACAGATGGGGGGGGAAGAGAAGGGATGGAGATAATGTAGTTCAGTGATTACAGTGTATTGCAGTCTGCAGTGCACACACTTAAACACGGTCCAGGCTAGAATATCTGGTTGTGTGAGCGCTCGCATTATGCAGTGATGGCGAGCAGAGGGAGGGGGAGGAATCCCCCGCAGAGCTGACTGGGGACGCTCTCCCTCTCGGGGAGCAAAATACAAAAATTGCAAAAAAAAAAAAAAAAAAAAAAAAAATTTTTTTTTGGGGGGCACATGGTGGGGCACAGCATGATGTTGGGGGGGTCAGGGCCCCCTCTGGCCCCCCCCTAGGGACGCCCCTGCCCGGAGTACTAATTAAGGCATGAACCAGCGCAGCGCACAGAGCATAGTAAATCAGGCCCATTGTCTCAATTCAATACCCACAAGGGGGATGCAGATGCCAATTAAAACCCAGCCAAAGTTCTAACCTTTTCTTACCCCCCCCCCCCCCCCCACACACACACACACATAAAAATACCAGAGTTAGTTTGAATCTGATTGGGCAGCTGCTATTTTTCTAGTTGCACACTACTGGGGTAGGCAATAATAGTAGGGCCAAAATTATGCACAGACAAATCTTTGGCATGCTATTAGTTGGCACTAACAGAGAAAATGAAACCCCCCAATTAAAGCGGTATCAAACCCAAAACCAAACATATAATATATTGCAAGCTTACCAAGCATTAGATGTGGTGGCTACATTAGTTTTCTTTTTCAAACATCTTCCCCTGTTTTCATCTGGTGATCTGGCCAGTCACACCTGCTGAACCAGCTGATATTCGGATCGGGTGTACCCACCATTAAGCTAGGTTCACATCTGTGTGGCTCTAGAGGCACGTTTTGTATGGGCATGGCAGCCCATTCAAATGAATATGCCCTGAAACACAGAGTAAAGGTCCCTGCAGCATTTCAGAAATCGCAGCCCACACAGGAACCACAAGTGCAGGGCAATTTCCAGTGCGTGCAGCGTGCCATTAACATTACTGGCACCCGCACACAGCTCCTGCGTTTTTCTGTGCTGGTGGTTGCGGCTGCGGGAACAGGTGCATTCACAGATGGGAACGTAGCCTTAGATGCAAGCTTCAATCTTAGGTTACAATACAAGCCAAGGAAACTGCAGATATATTTTTGGGTGTTTATAATCTGCAAGCTCACAATGCAGATATCTGGACCAAACACCAATAATAAGATACACTTAAGGCTCCAATGCTGTACACACCATGGGCTGTACACACCATCAGATCAAAATCCCAGCGGAAAACATACGCCGTCGCCGCGACGATGACGCGGCGACGTGCGCGACCCTGGAAGGTAAATACTTCCACGCATGCGTCAAATCACTTCGACACATGCGAGGGATGGGGATCGCTTGGACTTATCCGGTGAGTCTGTACAGACGACCGGATCAGTCCGACGGACAGGTTTCCAGCGGAAAGATTTCTTAGCATGCTAAGAAATTTGTATCCGCTTGAAAACCGGTCGGCTGGACAAATGTCCGCCGAAAAATGTCCGCTAGGCCGTACACACGACCGGACTTGTCTGCTGGAACTGATCCGCGGATAAATCCCAACGGATAGATCCGGTTGTGTGTACGGGGCCTTACAGACAGATAACTTCATTGAAATGTGGTCATCATGCAGCCCTGAAAGCTGTGGAGGGGTCTCTCTAGACTTTTGTTACAGCTTACTGAAAACAGCTTCAGGTTTTACCGGGAGCCCCAGCTAGTTCATCATCAGAAACTAAATTTTCTGCAAGCTGGTTTCTACAGTCTGAGAACTGTCATTATCAGAAGATGTTACACAGAAGTAAGAATGGGGAGAGATATATACGGATTTTTTTTTTCAGATTCTTAAAAAACAAGAAGCAACTCAGAAAATGAGTGGGGACACAAGTACAGTAAAACCTTGGTTTGAGAGTAACTTGGTTTGAGAGCGTTTTGCAAGACAAGTGTAGCGCTCACCCCCAAAGGAGCCGCTGATTGATTTGGGATCGGCAAATTAAGTTACCCTGACATGGCTCCAGGGGTGCAGTGGTAGAACAAATAGTGAGCGAAGGTCCAGACAGTAATTGAAGGGTTTTCAATGCTTTATTTCCAGGCCAACACGGCCAACATCAACATCAGTTTGGAAGGACAAGGTTGATGAAAGGATAGGAGGAGAAAACCTTGCGGTATCAGGCCTGGATAACAATGGAGCAGTCAGTACTACTCTGTATAGTACCAACTTCTGCAACTCGTCGCCACTCTACTCGTAGGGGTAAAGTGCCCCCGGACAGACCCCTATGATAGGCCTGGCAGCCGAAGTGTCACTCTGAACCGTCTGGGAGGAACGGGTCTGTCTCACAGACCCGGCTCTAGGGCCTTGGTCACAGGCCAGTTTCAATAAAGGACTTAGGTTAATAAAGAGCAACTCCTCCCAGTAGACTTCTTCCTAAACAAGCCCCCAGATGACAGCAAGCATACCTGTCAGTGATCCGAACACCCGATCCCAGACTGGGATTCTCTCAATAGGTTCTAGAATCCAGCGAAACACTGAAGTCCACATTTTCCTCCCGATGAGGTTTGAGGCAGTATTGAGCCTTGGCCAAGTGGGCCACGCTGGCGGGGCCCATGGATGCGCGTACCCTGAAGGTGGGTACCGCAACTGTAACGGGGACCCCACGAAAGTTTTAGAACACATGACCCCTGTCACAGATATACTCTCCCCCAGCATGCCTTGCGAGGGAAAACTCCTCTAATTGGCTGCTGGGAAAGCTTGCTCTACCAGAACCCCTCTAGCGCCAACTGCTGGTCAGGGATGACACTGCATCCACTGACCCAGTGGACAATTCTGGAATGAAAGACGTCC
This sequence comes from Rana temporaria, assembly GCF_905171775.1. Lineage (NCBI taxonomy): Eukaryota > Metazoa > Chordata > Amphibia > Anura > Ranidae > Rana > Rana temporaria. Next base: position 351,601,343 of record NC_053491.1, read on the forward strand.
GGAATTTGAACAAATCTTGAATGGGAGCAAAGTAACTCTCCCATTCCCACTAACTTTAGCGTAGCGCCCATGCTGAAAGCAAGGGGGTGCTACACAAGCAAAATGTTTTAATACATTTTGCCTTGATATACAAGCGATGTCTTCATATAAGAGTAGCGTCATGTCACAACTGAGTATAAAAAAGAAGAGAGGAGCCTCTAAGTGTAGCAATATGGTTACATTTAATGAAGATACAACATTTAGCAACTCTTTGCTACACTTAGAGGTGCCTCTCTTCTCTTTTATACCCTGTAAAAAAAATGATTTGATATACAAGTGCTTTGGATTACAAGCATGTTTCTGGAACCAATTATGCTCGCAAACCAAGGTTTTACTGTGTGTATTGTTTTTTTTTTTTTTAGCTTTGAAACAAATGGCTTTTTCTCTAGAGCTCTTCCCTGCAGTTCTTCTTTTCCACCACAAGATGTCCTCAGTCTGATAGAAAGCATCATTCAACACACTTCCGCTTAGGCAAGAAGCACTGAGATGTAATTTTAAACCCACCAAAAAAAAAAACTGTATAAATGAATATGCAAGGAAATTGAATGTATTCCAATGAGCCTAATACACACCACTGCAGTACTTTCATGTGCGTTTAATAAAAGTATAGCATGCTGCATTTTCTGCACTATGACTGACGCACCTCAAATGCATGAAAACACAAGCAAATGCACTGAAAACGGACATAAACATGAACAGCCACGCATGAACATATGCAAACACATGTAAATGAAACTTAGCAAGGAAAATAATTTGAAAACAGCGCAAATGCACGGCAAACATGCAAATACGCATTGAAAACTCACGCAAATGTGCTTGCAGAATTTCAAAATGAACACAGAAATTGTGGTGTAAATGAGCCCCAAGCCCCAGCCTGTGACAGACCAGTGAAAGAAGTTTCACAGTAATGAACTAAGGCCCAGATTCTCGTATCTGGGCGTAAAACTGCGGCGGCGTAACGTATGTCATTTACGTTATGCGCCGCAAGTTTTACAGGCAAGTGCTTTATTCACAAAGAACTTGCCTGTAAAGTTGCGGCGGCGTAGCGTAGTTCCCCCGGCGCAAGCCCGCCTTATTCAAATGATCCGGGTAGGGGGCGTGGATCATTTAAATTAGGCGCGTTCCTGCGCCAAACGTACTGCGCATGCGCCGTCCCTAAAATTTCCAGACGTGCATTGCGCTAAATGACGTCGCAAGGACGTCATTGGTTTCGACGTGAACGTAAATGGCGTCCAGCCCCATTCACGGACGACTTACGCAAACAACGTACATTTTTTAATTTTGACAAGGGAACGACGGCCATACTTAACATTGGTTGCCCCTCATATAGCAGGGGCAACTTTACGTGTCGCAAATCTAACGTAAACATCGTATCTTCACTGCGTCGACTGCGCGTACGTTCGGGAATTCGCGTATTTTGCTAATTTGCATACTTGACCGGGAAAACGACGGAGGCGACACCTAGCGGCGGAAAAAAAAATTGCATTTAAGATCCGACAGCGTAAGAGCCTTACGCCTGTCGGATCTAATGGTTATCTATGCGTAACTGATTCTAAAAATCAGTCGCATAGATACGACGGCCCAGATTAGGACTTACGACGGCGCACATTGCGTTGCACCGTCGTAAGCCCTTTGAGAATCTGGGCCTAAATTATTTACTCTCTACTCCTACCAACATACTCCTCAGCACATGAACTGACTGGCTCCTCATGGTGCTTCTTCTTCCCACACTTCAGCTCTGCTGTACAGGGACTACAAGAGTCTGATCCCAGGTCAAATGCAGGTATTACGCTGCTTACTACAGGATGCCACAGTCATGTAAATGTAGCGCTACCCCCGGAGGTGCCGCTTGAGTTTGTTTGGTTCCGTACTTTGCCTCTCAACCCCAAGAACAGGTTCTGGCAAGTGTGGGCAAAGTAAAGTAACGCTGTCTGTATGCAGTGTCCTTGTTTCCTGCAAATGGGCAAGTGCCCTCTCACCAATCCTGTGGCCCAAACGAACGTCCAGGAACAGGCAGGCTCTTCAGGTAACCCGACTGGTCACCTCACACTGGAACGATTCACCAATTTTCAGCTTTCGGCGCTCTCACATTTTGAATGACAATTACTCAGTCATACAACATTGTACCCAAATGAAATTTTTGGTCCTTTTTTCCCCACAAAAGGAGCTTTTTCTTGGTGGTATTTAATCACCGTTGGGTTTTTATTTTTTGCGCTATAAAAGAAAAAAGACTGAAAATTCTGTAAAAAAATGAATTTTTCGTTGTTTCTGTTATAAAATTTAGCAAATTTGTAATTTTTCTTTATACGTTTTGGCCAAAATTGATACTACTACATATCTTTGGTAAAAATAAGTACAAATTGGTGGATGTAATTTGGTCTTTGTGAAAGTTATAGAGTCCACAAGCTATGGTGCCAATATCTGAAAATTGTGAGGGGGTATTGCAGAGTATTGCGCAGGGGGTATTGCAGAGTATTGCGCAGGGGTATTGCAGAGTATTGCGCAGGGGGTATTGCAGAGTATTGCGCAGGGAGTATTGCGAGTATTGCGCAGGGAGTATTGCAGAGTATTGCGCAGGGGGTATTGCAGAGTATTGTGCGGGGGGTATTGCAGAGTATTGGTGCGGGGGTATTGCAGAGTATTGTGCGGGGGTATTGCAGAGTATTGGTGCGGGGGTATTGCAGAGTTTTGCGCAGGTGGTATTGCAGAGTATTGCGCAGGGGGTATTGCAGAGTATTGTGCAGGGGGTATTGCAGAGTATTGTGCGGGGGGTATTGCAGAGTATTGTGCGGGGGGTATTGCAGAGTATTGTGTGGGGGGTATTGCAGAGTATTGCGCAGGGGTATTGCAGAGTATTGCGCAGGGGTATTGCAGAGTATTGTGCGGGGGGTATTGCGCAGGGGGTATTGCAGAGTATTGCGCAAGGGGTATTGCAGAGTATTGTGCAGGGGGTATTGCAGAGTATTGTCCAGGGGGTATTGCAGAGTATTGTCCAGGGGGTATTGCAGAGTATTGTCCAGGGGGTATTGCAGAGTAGTGCGCAGGGGGTATTGCAGAGTAGTGCGCAGGGGGTATTGCAGAGTATTGCGCAGGTGGTATTGCAGAGTATTGTGTGGGGGGTATTGCAGAGTATTGTGCGGGGGTATTGCAGAGTATTGTGCGGGGGGTATTGCAGAGTATTGTGCGGGGGGTATTGAAGAGTATTGCACGGGGGGTATTGTAGAGTATTGCGCAGGGGGTATTGCAGAGTATTGTGCGGGATATTGCAGAGTATTGCGCAGGTGGTATTGCAGAGTATTGCGCGGGGGGTATTGCAGAGTATTGCGCGGGGGGTATTGCGAGTATTGCGCAGGGAGTATTGTAGAGTATTGCGCAGGGGGTATTGCAGAGTATTGCGCAGGGGGTATTGCAGAGTATTGTGCAGGAGGTATTGCAGAGTATTGCGCAGGGGCATTGCAGAGTATTGCAAAGGGTATTACAGGGATGGCTGGATCTGTGACTGCAATAGTCACAGATCCAGCCCACAGCGCTGCTGACACCCGCTCTCTCCTCTCACCATGTACCGATCGGTGTCATGCAATGTATGTGTTGCATGACATCTGAAAGCTCAAAATGGGCCTGGGCAGGAAGGGGGTGAAAGTGCCTCGTAGGCAAGTGGCTAAGGCTGCTTTTACACTGCTGCATTGAAAAAAGACACACCAAACATGCAACCCAGCTGTGTTTTTGATATTTTTTTTATTTATTTTGACGGGGAACTGCGTTTTTAGTGCCGTTTTCAAAACCGCAGCAAAGATGGAGCATGCAAGAAACTCGCCGCACCCCCAGCACAGCGGTGTTAAGAGTCCCAAAGCATTTAAAGATTGCGTTTTTTCTGCCTTTTTAGCACGGTAAAAACATATCAGCGTGAGCGCAGCCTTGAGGGCCTGTTCACCCGCTCGGTGCCTCCTGAAGAGCGATCCCTCTTCAGTAGGGAATGGGCTCTCGGATGGTATCTGCCAGGAAGCTGTCACTGCGTACCGCCAATCCTAGGCAGTGAGGCATTTCCCGGCCAGCAGCTGCACCAGGGTTGCCACCTTTTCTTCAAGCGGTAAAACTGCAGTTCATCCCCCTGCGCTGTCTCTGTATGTTACTGAGCAGAGTGTTTGAACATTTGGCCTTTGCTTAGTAGCCCGGTCGCACTACAAGGACTTCTGTTGTGTAGACTCAGGTGCTAGGGAACTGTAACCCTTTACGCCACGCCCAATATGCTGCGTTATGTGGCCACGCCCCTTTATAAAGGTATAAAGCGCAGAGGAATGTCTGAAAGCAGGTTTACCTCACCTGGAGAGGTCTCCCCACTTCCTGTTGGTTGTAGAGGACAGGAAGTGATGGGAACACAGCAAGGACCATGAAACCCCATTCTACTCTCCACACAATAGAATAAAGTGGTGGCATTAGAATGAGATTAATTTCCAGTCATAGCTGGGAGCAGCTGCTGCAACCAACCTCCAGCAGCGCCCTATTGAAGAGCATTGTGTGTATCTCAGTGTCAGCTTATCTCTGGGCTCTCAGTCACACAATGAGTAAGGAGAAAGCCCACACTCACCCAGAGGAAGGGGCAATCAGTGTCCACATTGTCCGCGCCAGCCAATCAGTGCGCCCGTGAGCCCCAGTCAGCGCGAGCTGCTCTCTATCCCGCACCGTGATTGGCTGAGACGATGTTACATTGAATCGGTCCCAGAGTCGCCCCGCAATGCAGAGCAGCGGAGGACAGGCACGGTGATCGGGGCATGTGTGTGTGCCCGGCAGAGGAGTCCTACCACCATCACCATGGCCAGCTTCGCCTTAACCATCGTCAGACAGTAAGTAGATCCTCCACCCCTATGTTATGTACACCAGGCGGCTGTCTGTCTGCAGATCTGCAGGAGACAAAGGTCACCAATGAGACAGAGAGGATCAATCACTGGGGGCCACACACCTCCCAATGGATCCTGTCTGGGGGGGGGGGCACACACCTCCCAATGGATCCTGTCTGGGGGGGGTCACACACCTCCCAATGGATCCTGTCTGGGGGGGTCACACACCTCCCAATGGATCCTGTCTGGGGGGGGGGGGGGGTCACACACCTCCCACTGGATCCTGTCTGGGGGGGGGGGGGGTCACACACCTTCCACTGGATCCTGTCTGGGGGGGGGGGGGTCACACACCTCCCACTGGATCCTGTCTGGGGGGGGGGGTCACACACCTCCCACTGGATCCTGTCTGGGGGGGGGTCACACACCTCCCAATGGATCCTGTCTGGGGGGGGGCACACACCTCCCAATGGATCCTGTCTGGGGGGGAGGGGGGTCACACACCTCCCACTGGATCCTGTCTGGGGGGGGGGGGTCACACACCTTCCACTGGATCCTGTCTGGGGGGGGGGGGGGGGGTCACACACCTCCCACTGGATCCTGTCTGGGGGGGGGGGGGTCACACACCTCCCACTGGATCCTGTCTGGGGGGGGGGGTCACACACCTCCCAATGGATCCTGTCTGGGGGGGGGCACACACCCTCCCAATGGATCCTGTCTGGGGGGGAGGGGGGGTCACACACCTCCCACTGGATCCTGTCTGGGGGGGGGGGGTCACACACCTTCCACTGGATCCTGTCTGGGGGGGGGGGTCACACACCTCCCACTGGATCCTGTCTGGGGGGGGGGGGGGGTCACACACCTCCCAATGGATCCTGTCTGGGGGGGGGGGCACACACCTCCTACTGGATCCTGTCTGTGGGGGGGTCACACACATCCTACTGGATCCTGTCTGTGGGGGGGTCACACACATCCTACTGGATCCTGTCTGTGGGGGGGTCACACACATCCTACTGGATCCTGTCTGTGGGGGGGTCACACACATCCCACTGGATCCTGTCTGTGGGGGGGTCACACACATCCCACTGGATCCTGTCTGTGGGGGGGTCACACACATCCCACTGGATCCTGTCTGTGGGGGGGTCACACACATCCCACTGGATCCTGTCTGTGGGGGGGGTCACACACATCCCACTGGATCCTGTCTGTGGGGGGGTCACACACATCCCACTGGATCCTGTCTGTGGGGGGGTCACACACATCCCACTGGATCCTGTCTGGGGGGGCACACACCTCCCACTGGATCCTGTCTGGGGGGGGCACACACCTCCCACTGGATCCTGTCTGGGGGGGGGGGCACACACCTCCCACTGGATCCTGTCTGGGGGGGGGGGCACACACCTCCCACTGGATCCTGTCTGGGGGGGGGGGCACACACCTCCCACTGGATCCTGTCTGGGGGGGGGGGGCACACACCTCCCACTGGATCCTGTCTGGGGGGGGGGGGCACACACCTCCCACTGGATCCTGTCTGGGGGGGGGGGGGGCACACACCTCCCACTGGATCCTGTCTGGGGGGGGGGGGGGGCACACACCTCCCAATGGATCCTGTCTGGGGGGGGGGGGGGGCACACACCTCCCACTGGATCCTGTCTGGGGGGGAGGGGGGTCACACACCTCCCACTGGATCCTGTCTGGGGGGGGGGGGGGGCACCCCCCCCCCACTGGATCCTGTCTGGGGGGGGGGGCACACACCTCCCACTGGATCCTGTCTGGGGGGGGGGGCACACACCTCCCACTGGATCCTGTCTGGGGGGGGGCACACACCTCCCACTGGATCCTGTCTGGGGGGGGGCACACACCTCCCACTGGATCCTGTCTGGGGGGGGGGCACACACCTCCCACTGGATCCTGTCTGGGGGGGGGCACACACCTCCCACTGGATCCTGTCTGGGGGGGGGGCACACACCTCCCACTGGATCCTGTCTGGGGGGGGGGGCACACACCTCCCACTGGATCCTGTCTGGGGGGGGGGCACACACCTCCCACTGGATCCTGTCTGGGGGGGAGGGTCACACACCTCCCACTGGATCCTGTCTGGGGGGGGAGGGTCACACACCTCCCACTGGATCCTGTCGGGGGGGAGGGGGACACACACCTCCCACTGGATCCTGCCTGGTTACAATATCAAGAGACAAAGAAAACCAGAGACAATCTACAAGTATTATCATTCAGTGTTTTACTTATGAATGTGGATCAATAGCCGCCTGTATCTGTCATAGAAAGGGGGGGGGGGGGATTGAAAATTAAAATCAAACCCCCAAAAATTTGGGACCGTTGGCAGTGGCCACACCTTAAAATGCTCTGTTTTATTGAGACATGGTGCCCTGCATCAGCACATGGCACTGTTTACATTTTTTCTATAACTTTATTGAGAATGTGCAGCGCCATCCAACACACTGGAAAATTTTGGCGTGACCGCATTTCTCCACTCCGCGCATCACACTGGTATTGCGGTGTGAAAAGGACGCATAGAAGACAATTGCATTCTATTTTCTCTTGTCATTGCACCATTTATCTAAACCCTGTTTGTCAACACGCCCTTGTGCGTTGGTGCACATTGCGCTAAAAATGACGCTGTCATGACGAGTCATCCATTCAGTAACAGTTTTGCTAAGAAACGCGGATTGCGTTTCCTTCTTCCGTTTAGTTCTGTTCCTTTTACATCTGCTTCCAGAACAAAAATAGAGACTTGTCCCGTTTAACCCCTTCCTGCCGGCGTTCTGCCGAAAACGCCAACTCGCCAAAATCTCTAACCACGTCACTCCCGGTGACTTTGCAGCACCAATAATTGGAGATTTGGATGAGTTGGCTGTTTTTTACAGAACAGCTGCGTATACACTACGGTACACCATCTAATCAGTAGACATTGTTAGTCTGCTCGATACTAACCAACAAAATGGCCGCCTCCAAGGCGACGACACCTTTTTTTTCACTCCTTACCCAGTGTTCTGTGAAAACAGCCAACTCGTCGATCTCCAATTATTGCTGCTGGAATGTCATGTGTTGGCATTTAGGGTTCTAGATGTCGGTGTTCTATCGAGAAATGCCCTCTGATGGGTCTGCACATGCGCAGTACGCAACGTCACTGCAGCTGATATGTTGATCAGCTGACGTGATGTAAAGAACGGCGCATGCACAGATCATCGGAGGCAGTATCTGACGATCTGCTAAGCGACAAGAGAATTGAATTGTCCGATTCTGCCTCACTTTTGCGGGGCGGGTTTTGGCTGTATTGAACAGTGTGTTTTCTGTCTCTTGCACGGCGGCTTTGGTGTGTTAAACGGTGGGCTTTGGCTGTGTCTAAGGGCGGGTTAAAACGCACCCACAACGTGCCCAGCAATAGCGAGGCAGAATCTGATAATTACATTCTCCCTCAGCGCTTAGCAGATCATCGGATACTGCCTCCGATGATCTGCGCATGCACCGTGTTGATGTCACGCCAGCTGATCAACATATAAGCTGGAGTGATGTTGCATACTGCGCATGCGCAGACCCATCAAAGGCATTTTTTTGGCGGAGGGCATTTCTCAATAGAACACCGGGAGGGGGGTATTCGGGTCATGTGACCGCTGTGATTGGCCGTCACATGATTGCCCATTGCAAATGTGCATTGGGAGCTATCCGGTCCCCGAAGGTGACTGTGCTGGGCGCCTGCTCTCACCACAGAGATTTTACATAGGGCTGCAAATATGTGTACCTCCAGCGGGAAGAGGTTAAAAGGAGGGACCTGAACGGATGCCGATGTAAATGGATGATCATCAGTTTACCTCCATTTGCCTATGAGAATGTATTGCTGTCTGTCCTTAATCCATCAATGGATGGATGAAAAACGGACAGGTGGAACACTGATGCGAAAGGGTCCTTAAAGTGGACGTAAACACGATTCATGAAATTTGAGCTGGGCACTCTTCTGTATCTGCAGTGTTTTCTTATCTCTCTCCAGAGCACTATGTCCCGTGGCTTTCTCCTGCTCTATCGTCATTCTATTATCGGCATGATAACTTCTGACAAGTTCTCTCACATATGATAAAACCAGCCTGAATTTTGGGTGGGTGCTATAAATAGATTGACAGAAAGCTGCTTTACTCACAGGACAGCTCTGAAAGTCTCTGCCTATCTGGCGTGGGGGATGGTGCCTTTCCTCCATTCAGCTGTCTCCAAGTGTAACCTAACACTACACTACACTGCTACTGCTGAATGAGGAAGTGAAAATTCTAACATGATCTGCACTTTCTAAACCGTATATAAAGCTGAAGACAGCAGATATACATGTAAAACCTATGTAGGGAGATTTGTTACATCTCTGTGTATCATCTGAGGCTGTTCATGTCACTGGGTATATGTGAGGGTTTACATTTACTTTAAGTGAAGATTCTCAACTCCTTTAGCACATCATCACACCATCCTCGCCTCTCCGGCGGCCTGTTTCTCCTAGCACTGCTGACTCTTCCTGTAGTGTTGGCTGCCTGAGTGCAGGCTCTAAGGCTGGCCAGAGATGAGCCTTTATTTCCCCATCCACACGCTTGATACGGATGGGGAATCCTCCCCTCTGTCTTTGTATTCTGACTGCGGGGAGACTTGCCTGCTGTCAGAACTCGCTGATCAGCGCTGCCGGCTATAGCTTGCAGTGCTGATTGAGTGGAAATTTTCCAACAGGCTGGTTGAACAGAAGTCGATTGTTAGATCAACCACAGTTCCAATACATGGATCAAAATTCAGCCAGTCCCTGCTGAACCAGCCACAATTCGGTCTATGTATGGCCGGCTATATTCCTTTCTATGACCTCTGTCACTGCTGGGAACACAGAGTTCTGAGGCAAGTATAATATTTCTTCTACTATATCTGTCACCCTGGGAGGATTCTTTTTTCATCGCCCCCATCATCATGAAATGAAATGTCATGCTTGCTGGGGAAGGGAGCAGAGTTGGCCAGCAGAGGGCAGACAGCAGTAGCTGTATGTATGTTTCTGATTTTATGCATAGAGACTGAACCTAGCATATCAATCCACCCAAAGTGCACGGGCTCAGAGACAAGATTTCTTGTAGAGTTGCCAACATTTGAATTTAAAACAACCCCCCAGCATTGGTGTTCAGTGTTGTTTTTATTACCAGAGCACACACTTACATGCTGTCTGGTACTACACTTCTACTGTCAGGTGGCGATCGCTCTGTAGCAATAAATAACACGTGCCCAAAACGCTTGTCAAACGCTCTGTGTAGAGCTCATAGGTCCATAACTAAAAGGTGAAGTGGCAGAAAAAGGGGTGGCAGGAGATCTGCAACTTAAAAATGAAGTGGTAGTGGTGGATCTGCAAATAACTCTGACCACAAGCAGAAGATAAAGACCAGGCCAGTAGTGGGTCCAACAAGAGACCGCAGAACAAATGCAAAGATCTGCAGCTCCTGATATATTCAGATCAGTTACATGTAGATCTCTCTGCCTGACAGTTATGGCTTCTTTTGGTGATGGAATGTTGAGGGCACACTGCATGCTGTCAGCGGCTGCACCAGGGCACCCTCTAATTCAGGGATATGCAATTAGCGGACCTCCAGCTGTTAAAAAACTACAAGTCCCATCATGCCTCTCCCTATGGGTGTCATCCTTTTGGCTGTCAGAGTCTTGCTATGCCTCATGGAACTTGTAGTTCTGCAACAGCTGGAGGTCCGCTAATTACATATACCTGCTCTAAGTGGTGGTATCCGATGTGCAGGGGCACAAGGTCTTTTCTGTAGGGCATCTGAGGACTTTATTTAGCCATCATACCTCTCCTATACAAGCTGGCCAATGGCCAGCGGCTTTTACTCTTGTAGGTAAATAACATAGAGCATTTTGCAGCCTATGAGGGAACTAGTCAGAAAATTATGCGTGTTCTCCAGAATGGACTGCAAAATGTGTATTGTAATAAAGATAAAAGGTCGCCCTTGGGACTTTAAATGAGGTGGTCACAGTTTGGCACTGAGTAACAAAAATAGTAACAGTATAGATTTTTTTATTAAAATAGATGTACATACATGAATAGTATAGCATGGTAGCTCAGCCAATGGATTTGCACATAATAAAATTGATAAAATGCAGTATATACAAATGCACGCATCAGAGAACCCGACGCACGTTTCGCAAGATCATTGCTCGCTCATCAGGGGTGGATGCAGATGGAATGTATCTAAAATAGATAAAGAGATGTGTCACAGTGGTAAATGCACGAACAATGGCAGAATGGGCCAGAACGAACTGGCCCAGAACGAACTGGCCCAATACTTACCAATGAACGAAGCCAGTGTCTCCATTGCTGAACCCCCAAATGTGACAAATAACATAGAGCATTTTGCAGCCTATGAGGGAACTAGTCCGAAAATGATGTGTGTTCTCCAGAATAGACTGCAAAATGTGTATTGTATACTATTTTTGTTTTATCCACTACTTGTGTGTTTATCTGTGGAATGTTCAGCTATGCATAATAACAAACTCTCTCTCATCCATGCAGTGGGGAAACACGCTACAACAAAGAAAAACTACTGCAAGGTAGGATATTTTATTTTATTTTTTTTACTTTTTTTTTCCAGCAAACAAGGGTTAACAAATACCCGTCACCAGTGCCCAAATAGCAAAGTAACTTTTCCATCAGATACTAAGTACCACCCAGTGCCAATCTAAAGGTCCCCTCTTTCAAAAGGCTGTTGAAGGACACCCCTTGAGATCTGTGACCTGCGGTATACAAGGGTCTGCATTGAAACACATCCAATGCCACATCTTCCATTGTGAGGCAACTCGCAACAGTTTGCTGAGGCTCCACATGGCATATAATGGAGACGGACCTCAGTTGTATCTTTTGTAATAGTCAAAATCTGAGTACTCAAGGCACCTTGGTTTCAGGGTCTTCCAGGTTGCCCTTTAGCAGCACTTATGTCTGTCTGTGAAGGTTTTCATTGAGCCAGGCTGTGGTATAACTAGAGGTACTCACATTTCACTGGTTTAGTAATGTTGAAGTCCTTTTATCATCTAAGTCAGTGGTTCTCAACCTGGGGGCCGAATGACAATTTGCCAGGGGTCACCGAATCTTGTGCTGTTCCTAAAGCCCGCACCGCTCTCCCAGCCTTTCGGCGGCCGCCCAGCAGGGCTGTCCCTGGAGCCCACGGCCGCTCGCTCAGCCTCTTTGCAGCCGCCCATTCAGTTCACGGCATGGCTGGGGGGGCAGAGACTAGAGGTGAGTTGACTGGTGAGGAATGTGAAGTGGAAGGGGCTGGAGGAGACCCTATCTCCTGATTTCTGCATAGGTGTCACTGCTGCGAGACTCCACAAAGTCAGAGACAGTGAAGCCGGAGACACAGTGAGTAACACTACCTGTGATTATAGTTGCCATTAAAAGTCTCCACTGCAGTTCTCATATCAGCAGATGACCTTGATCAAGAGCACCTAAGTTGGCTGTTCAGAACCCCCCCCCAGCACTGTCACTCATCCACTGCCCCCCCCCAGCACTGTCACTCATCCACCCCCCCCCAGCACTGTCACTCATCCACCCCCCCCCCCAGCACTGCCACTCATCCACACTCACTCCCCCAGCACTGCCACTCATCCACACTCCCCCCCCCCCCCCAGCACTGCCACTCATTCACACTCCCCCCCCCCAGCACTGCCACTCATTCACACTCCCCCCCCCCCCCAGCACTGCCACTCATTCACACTCCCCCCCCCCCCCCCCAGCACTGCCACTCATCCACACTCCCCCCCCCCCCAGCACTGCCACTCATCCACACTCCCCCAGCACTGCCACTCATCCATACTCCCCCCCCCCCCCCCCCCCCCCCCAGCACTGCCACTCATCCTCACTCCGTCCCACCCCCCAGCACTGCCACTCAACCACACTCCCCCCCCCCCCCCCCCCAGCACTGCCACTCATCCTCACTCCGTCCCACCCCCCCAGCACTGCCACTCAACCACACTCCCCCCCCCCCCCCCCCAGCACTGCCACTCATCCACACTCCCATTCCCCCCCCCCCCCCAGCACTGCCACTCATCCACACTCCCCAAGCACTGCCACTCATCCACACTCGTCCCCCCCCCCCCCCCCCCCCAGCACTGCCACTCATCCACACTCGTCCCCGTCCCCCCCAGCACTGCCACTCATCCATACTCGTCCCCCAACCCCCCCCCCGCCAGCACTGCAACTCATCCACCCCCCCCGCCAGCACTGCCACTCATCCAACCACCCACCCCCCCGCCAGCAGTGCCACTCATCCCACCCCCCCCCCGGCCAGCAGTGCCACTCATCCACACTCCCCACCAGCACTGCCATTCACCCCACCCCTCCCGCCAGCACTGCCACTCATCCCATTCTCCCCACCAAGGATTAAGAGAGGGAATAAATATAGAGAATACATGGAAGGGAGAGGAAAAGAGGGGGAGGAACAAAGAAAAAGGGAGAGAAAGAACAAGAAAGACATCTAGAGAGGGATGGGGATAACAAACAGGAAATTAGGATAGAGAGAGATAAAAGGGAAAGAAAGGAGAACAAAGAGAAAGAGTGGTACATCCTGGAATAAGCTGTGTGGTATAATGATCCACAGCAACCCAACAAAATTGCATTTTTTTTATAAATCACTGAAATGTGATGACTGATTTTAGGATAGACTACTGTCGTTTATATATTGCTTTGCTTTATTACATTAGCCCATATGTCATGTCTACAGGTCAGGGTGTGGATGCGCCTCTCTCTGAAATTGGCTTCAAGCAAGCCGAAGCTGCTGGCAGATTCCTTAGCGGTGTGAAATTTACTCATGTCTTCTCCAGTGACTTGGTTCGGGCAAAGCAGGTGAGTTAATTCCTCGATTTTATTCAATGTCTCCTGTGGTCTTGCAAATATTTTACAACCTTTTCTACGTTGTGATATAATGTAAAAGACCTATGGATTTAGCTTAAAATTTTATTGTGCATTTGCATGATTGTGCTGTAACGTGATGTAGAAATGTATTAAACTACCTTTTCGGTTCCCTGCTTAACTCAGACTTTATAGATGTATTTTCTGACAAACCTGGCAGGAGCTCTGGGAGGAAGAGCTGAACTACTGAGCCATTGCTGGGAACATTGAGGATGATTTGCTCCATAGTGCCTGCACATACAGAGAGCAGCAAGAGCTTGCTTTAAAGTAGAAATACACTCAATCAAATGGCAAGCATACATCAATACAGACAAGTGAAAACAATACTCCCACTAAGTCATTGTATGTATAGATTTATGTACTTCTCTTTCTTGTGCAGCTTTCTGTATGAAAGTCCATAGTCGGGTATTCGTTGTGCTCACAAAGCATTAGGCGGCACATAACCTCAGTCTCTGGTTCTAATGAAACGTCTATCAATAAGACATGCATGGCTCATTCGCCAACTGGTAAACTGCGTTAAAAGTGCTTTGACTTTGCCTGTATCCCATCAATCACGGGGCATAAAGATTGTGAGGGGGCTTAGTGGCATAGTGAGTTGCATGGTGACGCTGATAATGGCCAGCAGTTTTAAAGGTGGATTGTTTGAATATTGGTGCACAAACAGAATAAAAAACTTTGCCCTATACATTTATCAAGGTACATGTGTTTTATTGCTATTTAGGGTCCAATTAGTACAACTAGTACCACTTTAAAGGCTAATTTGCCCCTTCCTGACCAACGACACCACAAAACAACTTATTCTGGTTGTTTCCCACCTCGACAACTGCAACTTCCTTCTAACTGACCTACCTTTACACAAGCTATCCCCCTTCAGTCTATTCTAAATGCTGCTGCTATACTTGTACACTTTACTAACCAATCTGTGACTGCTGCCCCTCTCTACCAATCTCTTCACGGACTTCCCCCTACCGTACAAAATACTGACCACAACATACAAGGCCATCCACAGCATTGCCCCCAGCTACATCACCAATCTTATCTGCAGATATCACCCAAATCGTCCCCTACGCTCCTCCCAAGACCTCCTGCTCTCTAGCTCCCTTTATACCTCCTCCCTTGCTTGCCGACAGAGCTTCTCACATCCTCTGGAACTCCCTGCCCCAATATATCTGGTCAGCCCCTGCCTTAGGCGATCCCTGAAAACTCACTTATTCAGGGAAGCCTACTCCACCTAAGAACTGTAACCGTGCCACCTCCATCAGATAACCCTCCGCAGCCTTTAACTTTTTGTACCACCCTTCCCTTTAGATTAGAAGCTCCATGAGCAGGGCCCTCCTATTCATTCTGTCTTGAGCCATATTGTAATTGCACTGATGCCCCCTCTACATTGCAAAGTGCTGCACAAACTGTTGGTGCTTTGCAAATCCTGTATGATTTTTTTTTTTTAGTTTTTTTTTTTTTTTTTTTTTTTGCTCTCCTTTTTTCTTTTCCTTCTATTTCTTTCCCTCCCTGATTTGATTTATCTATTTACAGTTATGTTTTCTGCGCTTAGACACTGCCCTGACGGGTCAGTATTTGGCGCATTATAAATCTATTAAATCAATCAATCAATCAATGATAATGATAATTAATCCACCTTTTGCAAAAAAAAATAACAACAAATGCACCCATATTGATTAAAAAGAAAATGTTTTATCTCTTTGCATTGGAGCATACAAAGCATTGCAGCTGTGATCACCAGATCTTGGGTGCAGTGCAAAAGCTTCTGCAGACTATTCCTTCAGCCCTTTAGGTATGAGGCTAAAGAAAATGCAGTGACATTGAGACCTTTGGGGGAAGATGGGACATGTAGTGTTTTTTTCATTTATAGATCTCTGTGGAAGGATGATATGGGGGTGTGGGCAGAGCCGTGCATAATGGCGTCAAATGAAAAAAACTTCACAGGATGCTGCGGGAAGAAGGACCATTCAGATTCGGGGGTGGGTGGGGGGGTGCACCCTAATTTAAGGCGTGACATGAAACATGGTTGGAAAGGTATACCTTGCTTTTAGGTCATCTGGCCACATTCACTTTAGGCTGTTCATAGACTTTAGGCCTCGTACACACGACAGAGTTTCTCGGCAGAATTCAGCGAGAAACTCGGTCAGAGCCGGATTCTGCCGAGAAACTCTGTCGTGTGTACACTTTCAGCCCGATGGAGCCGCCGAGGAACTCGTCGAGAAAATAGATAACATGTTCTCTATTTTCTCGTTGTTCTATGGGAGAACTCGGCCCGCCGAGCTCCTCGGCGGCTTCAGGGCTGAACTCGCCGAGGAACTCGATGTGTTTGGCACGTCGAGTTCCTCGGCCGTGTGTCCGAGTCCTTAGACATTGGTTAGTTGGTGCGCACATTCCCTGATGTCTCCTGTGCCATTTTAAACCTGGAGTGCAAACTCTTCTGTTTAGGGCAGTGTAGAAGGAGTTGTACCCAGGGCGCCCGATAGAGACTGCTGTGAATCCCAAGAACAGATATAAAGGGCCAGATTGTCAAAAGAGATACGCCGTCGTATCTATGCGCCTGATTCTTAGAATCAGTTACGCATAGATTTCCCTTAGATCCGACAGGATCGTAACTGCATATTTACGCTGGTCGCTAGGGGCGTGTACGCTGATTTACGCGTCAAAATATGTAAATCGGCTAGATACGTGAATTCACGAACGTACGCCTGGCTGACGCAGTACAGTTACGCCGTTTACGTTAGGCTTTTCCCGGCATAAAGTTACCCCTGCTATATGGTGGCGTAAGTGCGGCGTACCATTGTTAAGTATGGCCGTCGTTCCCGCGACGAAATTTGAAAATTTTACGTCGTTTGCGTAATTCGTCCGTGAATGGGGCTGGATGTCATTTACGTTCACGTCAAAACCAATATGTCCTTGCGGCGTATTAGGAGCAATGCACACTGGGAGATTTCCACGGACGGATTTCTGTGACGTCGGGTCACAGAATATTAACATAAAACACGCCCCCTGTCCCACATTTGAATTAGGCGGGCTTACGCCGGCCGATTTACGCTACGCCGCCGCAACTTACGGAGCAAGTGCTTTGAGAATACAGCACTTGCCCGTCTAAGTTGCGGAGGCGTAACGTAAATCTGATACGTTACGCCCGCGCAAAGATACGTGGATGTACGAGAATCTGGCCCATAGACTGTCATGTGCGGCCACATAGACCGATCTAATAAAAAAAACTACAGATTAAGGGGCTGCTGTCCAATGTCTAGACTGCAGGGTCCTGGCGTGGAAATACACTTTCTTAGCAGGTGGCGCATGCCGCAAGGCATAAAATACCCTTGATAATGACAAGGTTAACTTTCACTGCTTACTGGGCATTCAAGTAAAGGGAAGAAAATGATAAACAAGCAAAAACAGTCTCCCAGAAATAGAAGCATTTCTCCCGACCTGTCTCCAAGGCAACCAATGTCTTTCTCCCTCCTTCCGCCAGTTTGTCGGCACCCCTCCTTCCTGAACTTGCCAGCTGAGAATATTGTAAACTCACCGAGGGCAAATCTCTGCTGTCAGACAGCATTTGGTGTTATTGGATCGCTTGTCAGAATCCACCTAAAACTGAAGGATCAATCCTCGGTGCAAAGTAAATAATTTCTTACCCTTCAGTGGACATTTAAAGGGACCCTGTCAGGACAAAATTGTTAGGAGCGCGGAGCCCTCGTGTCCGAGTGAGAGCTGGAGGTGTGTGTCTGTGTAAATCCAGGAAGTGAACAGGCAGCAGCTGCAGATGCCCACAGGTAAAATGGCTGAAGCCAGGCTTAGTGGAGGGAGATTTATTGCCTCCACCCTTATGCCGCGTACACACCATCACTTTATGTGATGAAAAAAGACGTTTTTAAAAACATCACTTTAATTGACTGTGTGTGGGGGAAAATGTGGTTTTATGTCTTCTAAAAAACGACCAAAAAAAAATTGAAGCATGCTTCAATTTTATGTGTTGTTTTTCAAAACGTCAACATTTACTTCACAGAAATTGACCGTGTGTAGTAAAAAACGTCGTTTAAAACGACGTTTTTTCACCCGCGCATGCCCAGAAGCTAGTTATGAAGCGAGCTTCAATGGAAAACGTGGTGAGAACGTAACCTCGCTTTGCTATAACATTGTGAGAAAAACGATGGTGTGTAGGCAACTTCGTCTTTGAAAATTGAAGTTTCAAAAACGTCATTTTTTTACTTCACAGAAAATGTCGTTTTTTTCCATCACATAAAGTGATGGTGTGTACGCGGCATGAAACTTTCACTTTATTGTGTAAAACTGTTTTATGATTAGTAATGTACTAATACATTAAATTGAATTGCAAAGATTTATAATATTATTAGAACAGTATTAATTTTTACTTTGTCTCACAGACGGCCTGTACCATCATGAAGAATAACCTGCACAGCGAGGGCATTGAAATTAAATATGACCCCAGACTACGGGAGAGGGTGAGCTCTTTCAACTTGTCCTGAGATGTATATGGAGGGGGAACTGCAACTAAATTGTGCGCAACCACTTAGGAGTCTGCATTGAAGGGTCTCAAACCAGACTGCTTAAATATTTGATTTATAGAATAGATTTTCTATAACCATTTCAGTACAGGGCACTTTCACCCGCTTCCTGCCCAGGACAATTTTCAAATTTCAGCACTGTTGCACTTGAATTGAATGACAACTGCGCGGTCACACTGTACCCAAACAACATTTTTATAATTTGAGACAGACAGAACTTTTTTTGGGTGGTATTTAATCACTGTTGGATTCTTTATTTTTTGCTAAGCAAACAAAAAAAAGACTGAACATTTTGCAAAGAAGTCATTTTTCTTCACTGATTGGCGACGCTAATAGGCGGCGCTAATAATCGGGGCATTGATGACCAGTGCCCTGGTTATCGGTGTAAACCATGTTCTGACAGGCTTGCCGGTTGTCAGCTCTTCTTTCCTCACACAGGCACAGCATGTGAGGAAAGGACTGCTGATAACCAGCAAGTCTGTTTAAATATGATCAGCCATTTACCGTGATCTGTGATCAGCTGTGTTCAAAGGACACAGCGATCAGATCATGCCTGATGCACGCATAGGGGATGGGGTTCTGGGACCTAGACAACAGCGCTGTTGTTCATCTATAACGAGGTCGGCAAGTGGTTAACCCCTTAAGGACCGCCTCGCTCCAATTTATGTCGGCAGAATGGCACGGCTCAATCACCTACAGGTACGTTGCCCTTTAAGAGCCCAGCCTTGGATCGCGGGACCCGATCCCGCAATCGGGTCACAGAACTGAAGAACGGGGAAGAGGTAACCTTTCCCTTTCTTCCCAGTGTGAGTGTCACTGCTCATCTGATTCCTGTCACACGCCAAGCCACCCCCCCCCCCCACTCTGTAGTAATCACTCCCTAGGAAACACTTAACCCTCTCACTGCCCCTACAGGTTAACCCCTTCACTGCCAGTGTAATTTTCACAGTAATCGGTGCATTTTTATAGCACTGATCGCTGTAAAAATGACAATGGTCCTAAAATGGTGACAAAAGTGTCTGATGTGTCCGCCATAATGTCGCAGTCACGATAAAAATCGCTGATCGCCGCCATTACTAGTGTAAAAAAAATATTAATTAAAATGCCATAAAACTAGCCACTATTTTGTAGACGCTATAACTTTTGCGCAAACCAATCAATATACGCTTATTTCGATATTTTTGGTAAAAATGTAGAAGAATACGTATCGGACTAAACTGAGGAAAAAATTTAAATATTTAAATATTTTTGGGGGATATTTATTATAGCAAAAAGTAAATAATATCGAATTTTTTCAAAATTGTTGCTCTATTTTTGTTTATAGCGCAAAGAATAGAAACCGCAGAGGTGATCAAATACCACCAAAAGGATGCCAATTTTGTTTGGGAGCCACGTCGCACGACCGCGCAATTGTCAGTTAAAGCGACGCAGTGCCGAATCGCTAAAAGTGGCCTGGTCCTTAAGCCTTAACAAAATGGTCCGGGGCTTAAGTGGTTAAAGGAAAACGGCTGTGGTGTTAGTCAATTTTACTTTTTTTTTTTTTCCCCCTCTCTCCCTTTCTCCCTCCCTTGATGCAGTGCACGACAAAGGGTTTCTAGAGCACTATGGGTTACCTAAAGAGACCACATAGCTGTTATCTACTTTCTCCTTCTCATTGGATCTTAGAAAAGCTGTCACTACCTGTTGGCTAAATAGAAGACTACATAATATTTATACGTTGTATTTTGTGTTTTCCTGACTGAAAGAAAGATATTTTTCAAAATGTGATGATATAATCCTGATCATATTTAGAAAACAATTGTACAGCCCGTGTTTTTTTTTTTTTTTTTTTTAAAGAAGTATAACATTTGCTGTTTTTATCTGTTTTAGAAATATGGTATAGCAGAGGGAAGACCTCTAGGTGAGCTGAAAACTATGGCAAAGAAGTCAGGGGAGCAGTGTCCTTCATACACCCCTCCAGGGGGAGAGACCTTGGACCAGGTAACATTTCATATATTTCTGAACGTGCCACAACAAGATCTAGTCCAAATTTTTTTTTTTTGTATTATTTCAAGTATAATTGGCGTCTCAAATGCAATGGGTTTCGAGGGTCAAACGTCACCCCCCCCCCCCTCTCATCAGTGGCTACAACATGACCTAAAATAAAAAATAGTAAGTGATCATAAGAAGGATGACTAAAGACATTTTTAATAATAGTAGTTACAAAGATTTACTTGTTTGAACTATAATTATAAAATCAGTTTGAACTATAATTATAAAATCAGTTATTTGATAAGTTGAGTCATATTCACACCCCGATACATTACTAACATTAAGAAATGTTGAAATTATTCAAATAGTTCATAAATTGTTGGAGCATCCTAAGAAGATCAATATACTGTATATGTGAAGCACATTACAGTGGATGTAAACCCTCTCCTATACCCAGTGTAGTGAACAGCCTCAGATGGGATAAAACAAATCTCCATACATGCGTTTTACATGTATATCTGCTGTCTTCAGCTTTCTAGACTCTTTAGAAAGTGCACATGGTGTTAGAAATCTTTCTTCCTGTTCCGACAGTGGGTGGGGAGTCTGGGCACACACTGTGTGTGAGCTAATTGGAGGAAACACACACACACACACACACCCTCCTCCGCAGAGGAACGAATAAACTTGCAGAGCTGTACTGTGAATAGACAAGCTCTCTGGTTATCCTATTTACCTCCCCAACACAAATTTCCAGCTGCTTTTCTCTCCTGTGTCATAAGTTATGCTAATAACAGAGGAACAGAGCAGCAGAAAGACATGGGACTTAGGGCTTTGGAGAGAAAGATACGTAAACACTACAGATCTATGTGCTCAGGTCAGATTTCATGAATGGGGTTTACAACCACTTTAATGATCATAATAATAATTCGAAAAAGAAGTCAGGTAATATTAAAGCCTAACGCCACGTTTAGTGGGCCTTTTAAATAGTTTGTTTGGGCCAAGTTGGTCCAAACAAACATTTTACTACACTAACGGGCGCACTTGATGGGTGCGCTGTAATAACTGTACGTAGCCTCAGCTACACACAGTATACAGCGCTGTGTTCCAGAAGCGGGACATGGACTTCCCATGCCTCACTCAAGGAACAGCATAGAGTCGGGGCAGAGAGCTACTCGGGCAGAGATTGTGATGCTTGCCTCTTCGCCTCAGCCAATCAGAGGAACTTTGTATTCATTCATAAAATACAAAACTTCCCTTGAATGGCCAAGCAGCGTTTGGTCTGACTCAATTTTGTTTCTTTGAGTGGGATGGGAAGTTCATGTCTTTCTCCTGGAACACAGCGCTGTATACTGTATATAGCTGAGGCTACTTACAATTAATACAACGTGCCCAGCAAGTTCTGTAAAGTGTAGTAAATGGTTTGCTTGGGACATTGAACATGGAGTTTGGCTTTAATTGAGAGTGAAGTGCTATCAAAGTGCTCATTATAAGTAGGGTTGTCCCAATATTGGTACCGATACCAAGCATTTCCCTGAGTACTTGTACTCGGGGCAAATGCTCTGATGCTTCACCCGATACCTGGGCAGTTAGGGATGATTGGTGTGGGGAGTTATAAGCACCGATCTCCCTGTATAGATTTCCATACAGCCTGATGGCTTCTCCCCACACCCCCCCCCCCCCCTTTCATCTGCTTTAGTGAAATCTATACAGTGGTGATTGGTGCTTGTAACTACCCCCAAAGCCGCAACGATCACAGCTGACTGTCCCTGATCATTGACTCTGTCCATTCATATAACTGAAACATCGTAACCTGTGTTTACGATGCTTATGTTTATGAATGGAGAGGGGCCTCTGTCTCCTGTTCATTCAATTTTAGTGCAGCTGAGGCTGCTGAGAAAGGGACTGGGGAATCTGTATCCTCAGTCCCTTTCTCTGTCTCAAAGGAGAGATGTCAGAGGTCTGTTAAGACCCCTGATATCTCACAAAGCCCCCCAACAGGGCTAAAAAAAAAAAATGCAATAAATCATAAAAAAAAAAAATGAATTGTAAAAAATAAATAAAAATTTAAATAAAAAAAAACAGACACCATCCACTCCCCGTAAAAAAAATAAAAAAAAATAAAAAAAAAAAAAGCATTGTAAAAAAAATAACCAAAATTTGCAGATAAAAATTGAAAAAAAAAAACTGACATGTGCCCCTGTCAGATAATGGAAAATGATACCATAGAGTGGCAAAATGTAGTCCTATGGAAACAATGTTGGCAAATGAGGGTATGTTTACCTTGGAGGAATAGTAGTACATACTGTAAGGACTCAAGACATGCTGGGATTTTCTGGATGAGAGGGAAGAATGGGATTCCACTGAGCATTAAAAACTGCGATCTACTTACCGAAGGTAGTAAAAAAGCACAGCAATATTCTGCAGCTGGTGAGAGAAACAACCAGTTTATGCTGCTGACATTCTGTGTTTAAAAATATATAAGGGGAGATTGAAATAATCACTTTGGAAAGTAAACATACTCCTTTAGTAAACCAACCCTAGTCATTTGAAGGCAGATAATTAGCCTGGCAGAAGGAGATGTAAAGACTATGGCCCAGATTCTCAAAGGACTTGCAACGGCGCAGCGCCATGTACGCCGTCGTAAGTCCTAATCTGACCCGTCGTATCTATGCGTCTGATTCTTAGAATCAGTTACGCATAGATATCCATTAGATCCGACAGGCGTAAGTCTCTTACGCCGTCGGATCTAAACTGCATTTTTTTTTTTGACCGCGCTTCCGTCGAATTCCGTGTCGAGTATGCAAATTGGCTAGATACGCGAATTCCTGAACGTACGCACGGCCGACGCAGTAAAGTTACGACGTTTACGTTAGGCTTTTTCCGGCGCAAAGTTGCCCCTGCTATATGAGGCGCAGCCAATGTTAAGTATGGCCGTCGTTCCCGCGTCGAAATTTTAAAAAGTCAAGTCGTTTGCGTAAGTCGTCCGTGAATGGGGCTGGACGTCATTTACGTTCACGTCGAAACCAATGACATCCTTGCAACGTCATTTGGAGCAATGCACACTGGGATATTTTACAGACGGCGCATGCGCAGTTCGTTCGATGCGGGGACGCGCTTGATTTAAATGATACACGCCCCCTACCCGCCGAATTTGAATTCCGCCGGGTGATTTACGCTACGCCGCCGCAACTTACGGAGCAAGTGCTTTGAGAATACAGCACTTGCCCGTGTAAGTTGCGGAGGCGTAACGTAAATCAGATGCGTTACGCCCGCACAATTTTGCACGGCTGTCCGCGAATCTGCCCCTAAGTTCTTATGTTGCAGAAAATACCCTCTGCATTTAAGGGGCCCCAACAGATAATTAAATCTGTGCAGCTTTGTAAAATTATTATTAAAGTGATTGTAAAAACAGAAGGTTTTTTTTATCTTTTATGTCATTTATAGGCTTACTATGGGCCATTAAGTGTTGGTGATCCCTCCTCCTAATATAACTAAAAGCAACGTTTTTTTTATTCAGATTGCAGCACTTTTTAAAGGATAAAACAGGGATATGTACATGTATTGCCAGACTTTCTTTAACGATGGTTCTTCTACCCTAATATTACTGTAGTACCGTCTTTTAGTCTTTAGGTGTCACTGTTGTCCTTGTTATCAGGTTTATGGTGGCCATACAGGACATCAGGAGATTGTTGGTTATTTTTGGAGGAGATTTGTGAGAAATACATTCTTGCAATAGTTACTGAATATTTTTTTCATGAAATAATTATTTATCTGACAAAAGTGAGTACACCCCTCACATTTTTGTAAATATTTTATCTTTTCATGTGACAACACTGAAGAAATGACACATTGCTACAATGTAAAGTAGTGAGTGTACAGCTTGTATAACAGTATAAATTTGCTGTCCCCTAAAAATAACTCAACACACAGCCATTAATGTCTAAACCACTGGCAACAAAGGTGAGCACACCCCTAAGTGAAAATGTCCAAATTGGGCTCAAGCTTCACAGGTTGCCACTGGGCCCAATTTGAACATTTTCACTTAGGGGTGTACTCACTTTTGTTGCTAGCGGTTTCGACGTTAATGGCTGTGTGAGTTATTTTGAGTGGAGAGCAAATTGACACCGTTATACAAGCTGTACACTCACTACTTTACATTGTAGCAAAGTGTCATTTCTTCAGTGTTGTCGCATGAAAAGATATAATAAAATATTTACAAAAATGTGAGGGGTGTACTAACTTTTGTCAGATAATTTAAATGTAAACTGGACATTTTGTTGAATTGATTGGTGTGTCTAATGGTGGCCATACAGGGTGCAATAAAACGGAGCAATCAATGTCTATTTCAACAAAACGATTGAATTGGGCGTCAATTGAGCAAGACGGCATGGGTGAGCGATGAGCAGCAGATAATGCTGGCACAGGGCAATCGGTGGCTTTTTTTTTTTTGCCCCCTTTTTACATGCAGACTGATTTGCAAGCGACCCACAGGGGCATTAAAAACACCACCGATGGACCCTGTATGATTGACTTTTTTATATTTTTTATATGCACTCTATCAACTTGGGTCAGTGGAAACCATCACTGTCTGTCACTCATTGCTTGGCTATGCCATTTTGTCCTGCTTGATCAAGACAAACATGGTTTTCTTACCCTCACCAAAGTAGAATTCTGGGCTAAAGCTAAATTAACTTAAAACTGCTTCCACCCCCCTTATAACACTTATTTTAACTACCCCGTGGGGAAAAAGATCTGTATACTTACCTATTCTCGGGTTGGTCCTGTCACGTGATCAGCTCCCTTGTGTCAGCTATTGGCAGTTACTGGAGGGAGAGGAGAGCGCTTGACAATGGCTGGAATGCCCAAGTGGTCATGTCGCCTATGTGCTCACTGTGGGCCATTTGTTGGTGATCCTTTCTCTCAATATAACTAAAAGAAAATGTTTTTTTTTTTCTGATTCATATAGAGCGGTGAGGGGTTAGAACCTCTTAGGTTTTTATTGCTATCTGTGTCCTCACTCTCGAACTATCCTGACCACCATTATCACCAGGAATAAAAGATGAAGATCCAAAATTTTGAGTTGCCACCAGAACAGGAATGGAAGTGAAATCTTCCAACAGGGACACTTGTTCCCATTATGACTAAGGCCTCGTACACACGATAGGTTAACCAGAGGATAACGGTCTGATGGACCGTTTTCATCGGTCCAAACCGATCATGTGTGGGCCCCATAGGTTTTTTTTAACCATAGGTTAAAAAAAAGCCAACTTGCTTCAAATTTAACCGATGGATTCCTAACCGATGGGGAAAAAAAACAATCATTAGTAGGCACGTCCATCGGTTAAAAATCCATGCATGCTCAGAATAAAGTCAACGCATGCTTGGAAGCATTGAACTTCGTTTTCAGCACGTCGTTGTGTTTTACGTCACCGCGTTTTGACACCATCGGTTTTTTGGTGTGTAGGAACGACGGACCATCAGTCAGCTTCATCGGTTAACCGATGGAAAAATCCTTCAGACCGTTCTCATCGGATGGACTGATCGTGTGTACGAGGCTTTAGAGGAGATTTCCTTCACATTAGAGAGAGATCCTCTTACTTCCTGTTGAGTCTACAGGAAGTGCAAGGAAATCTTCCTAATGATACACATGGCAAAAAACTGAAGGCAATTTTAAATTCCACAAAGGCAAAAAGTTTTGGCTTTAGATATGCTTTAAATTCGAACTCCGGGATAAGCAAATATTGTCTAGATAAGAGCCGTGTATTTGAATGAAAGTTATTGTGCCCGGTGTTCAGCTTTTAACTTTATATAGAAGCTAGCTATATTTTAAGTAGCAAAAACCCATGATCTAAGTAAAGTTAATTTTTACATGCAAAATAAAGCAAAAGCTATAAACCATAGTATGCAGTTTCAAAATTCAACTGATCTATGAAATTGGGAATAGGTATAAAGTAGAGGCAACCTGGGGTGCTTGCAACTTTTATGGCCTCATGAGCCTGCCTGCCTATCCTCTCCCACCTCCAGGCAGCCCATCGTAGTGATAGGCCAATAGGAGGGTAAAAGGGAAGCGACAAACTTAACCACTGCCCATAAATGTCAGCGCCTTGCTCTTCACAAATAGCCCAACCTTAGAAAAAGGCAGCGAGAGGTAATAAAAAGCTTCTGCAACTATGTGACCTAGGTACCTGCACTTTACTGTAACAGTAAAACCTTGGATTGCGAGCATAATTAGTTCCGGACAATGCTTGTAAACCAAAACGCTTGCATATCGAAGCACATTTTCCCATAAGAAATAATGGAAACTCGGATGATTCGTTCCACAACCATTTATTCATAGGTCCTTCAGTTTATAGTTTGTATAAAAATATTATAGCAATCCAATGGTTGTGTAACCATAAAATCTCCATCCACAAATGGAAGCCTCCCCAATGGGATTAGAAGCAAAATCCAGCAGGAGCTACAGAGTATAAAAGAGAAGAGAGGCACCTCTAAGTGTAGCAATATGGTTAAATTTAATGAAGATGCAACATTTAGCAACTCACATGGTTAATTATTAAAAGAGACACATCTAAGTATGCAGGCATCCGGGGTAAAGCTGTCCACATAGACCGTCCTCCTCACTGCCAGCTCTCATCGCTAAAGGCTTGAGCCACTCGTGGAAGGGACGACCTCCTTAGCGGTGAGGAGAATGGTCTATGTGGACAGCTTTACCCCGGATGCCTAAATACTTAGATGTGCTTCTTTTTATCATCAACCATGTGAGTTGCTAAATGTTGTACCTTCATTAAATGTAACAATATTACTACACTTAGAGCTAGGGTGCTCAACCTGTGGCCCTCCAGATGTTGCCAAACTACAATTCCCACCATGCCTCAGACTTGATAGTTACAAGCTTAACTCCCAAACTTTCCAATGCCTCGTGGGACTTGTAGTTCTGCAGCAGCTTGAGGACCACAGGTTGAGCACCCATGACTTAGAGGCTCCTCTCCTCTTTTATACTCGGTTGTGACACAACGCTACTCTTGTATCAAGACATTGCTTGTATATCAAGTCAAAATGTGTTTAAAAATGTTGCTTGTCTTGAAAAACGCTCTCAAACCAAGGTTTTACTGTATACCTGTTTGCTTTTTTTCATTCCAGTGATTTTGAAGTAAAACAAAAAAAAAAAATGGAAATTAAATGTGTTCCTATTTTAGAAAACTGACCCTAATGACTATTCTGTCTTGTGCCCTGTCTGTTATGGTAAAAGTACAATTCATTTCTTCACCAGGTTAGAGCCCGTGCCAAAGAATTCTTTGAGTTTCTCTGCCACCTGGTGTTGGACGGAGCAAGTGCCACAGACCAGTCGGGACTCGGTGCTGCGGGCAGAGAAAGGATGGTAAATTTTGACCTTACCCCCTTCGCTAACCAAGATGGCATGCGTACGCCTGAATCCCCCGATAGCAGTGATGTCACGCTGGACGCTAACATCCTATTGGTGAGCCACGGTGCGTACATGAGAAACTGGATCAAGTACTTTGTTGAAGATCTCCTCTTTACATTTCCTCCTGACCTAAAGAAATCGCGAGAACTCTCCGTCAGTCCCAATACGGGAATCAGCCACTTTATTATCAGCCTGAAGCCGGGAGAGATCACTATGCCTGACATACGCTGCATTTGTATCAATCGTCATGATCACCTTGTGGATATTATTGCAGATACCAGCCACTACGTTGTATGATATGTCCAAACTCCATTTTCCTTCACATCCATGTGCCCTGGGGCATGCTGGGAGCCGTAGACTCGCAGCATGGCCAGGTATGCATTCTACTATTGCCTGATGCTTCTATTTAAAAAAAGAAACGAATAACGGTTTTTAATATTTATTCTGTTAGTGTGTACGACCTCTTTTGAGGGCTTCCTTTATTTTTTAACATAAAATAAGAGTTTGGACCTTAAAGAACAGAGCATCACATAAAAAAGTTCAGAAGGACTACTTAAACAGACTCCTTTTACTGTAATTTTCGGGACTGTAATATAGTTTACCTGTCATCTGTACACTATATATATTTTTTGAGGCAGATGAGCAGTATTCAGGAATATATTTCCTGTAGTGTGTCTTCCCTCCCCTCCCCCCAACTTGCAAAACCAGGGCCAAGAGTACCTGGTGGGAGGTGCACAAGCCATAATGCATTTGCAGTGCTGGAAACTTGGTGAACACAGATCACTGCCCTGGCACAGTCTCTGTCAATGAGTGGGGCAGGGTGGGTAGTACCTCATGGGTGGGTACATGAATAAGAGAGCCCTGCAGGGGGCATATTGAAAGATAAATATGGTCTCCCCCATACCTTTCTGTCACTCATGTCCAGAGTAGCAGGTAATAACTGGTATATAAGAAAAGCTACGTGCCCCTGTATAAATTGATTGGCTTTCCCTTTATGGGTAGCTATGCCTGAGCAATATTCATATTTATATATTACAGGTAGTGCAGACACAGCACTTTACATACTGTACATTCACATCAGTCCCTGCCCTCAAGGAGCTTATAATCTAAGGTACTATCTCGCATGCATACATACGGTATATGCACACACATACTAGGGCTAATTTAGACTGGAACCAGTTATTCTACCAGCATGTCTTTGGAAAGAAACTGGTATACCCAGAGGAAACCTACACAAGCACTAGGAGACCATACAAACTATATGTATATAGTATTCTGACTAGGATATGAACTGAGGACCCCGGTGCTGCAGGGCTGGAGTGTCAACCGCTACTGCCTTTGCCGAAATGTATATATGTTTTTTTTCTTATCTCTTGAATAAATAACAGTGAAAATGCTGATTCCTCTTCTTGTAGCACAGACAGGTCCAGACTAAGGGCTCTTTCACACATGCAGACTGTTTGGGTCCACCTGTCAGTTTTTTTAGGCGGACCTGAATGGACACTCCATGCACCTCTATAGAGCGACGGATGTCAGCGGTGACATGTCCGCTGACATCCAATCTGCTAAATCCAGACGGCCTAAAACCCTATTTTCCATTCATCTATCGAATCGGATGAAATCGGACAGGCGGTCCGTTTTCATTCGATACCCCATAGAGGAGAGCGGGGCTCTGACAGGCCCGCCCCTGCAGAGTGAGCAGAGACGGACCTGTCATCCGCCGTCTCTGCTCACCGGATCGATCCCCGCTGAGCAAGCAGAGTCCTTCAAAACGGACAGCCCCGTGTGAAAGGGGCCTTATGATTGTTGCCTCTATTTAACTCTACTAAAGAGCACCTGTTACATAAGCCCAATGGGAAATGTGTGCCTTGTCCTGCACTGATGCTCTAATTCAGTGGTCAACCCTGTCCTCAGGGCCCACTAACAGGTCAGGTTTTATGTATTACCTTGGGGAGATGCAGACTAGAATACTGCAATCACTGAGCAGCAAATGATATCACCTGTCATGTATTTCAGTTATCTTGCAAACCTGGCCTGTTAGTGGGCCCTGAGGACAGGGTTGATGACCACTGCTCTAATTGACCTCATTAAATGTTATAATTGTGACACTAATCATATTGTAATTGAATGTTATTAAAAATTACCTTTCCTTTTCAATCTGCAGCCACTAATTTTCTGAGAATGCATTGCAATATGGCTACCTGGAGCTGTTCTGTACACAGAGTGTGTATTGACCACTCCACAGAAACGTATAGCTAGATTCACATAGAGTTAGGTCGGCGTATCAGTAGATACACCGACCTAACTCGGAATCTGCGCCGACTTAAGTTTAAGTGTATTCTCAAACAGAGATACACTTAAACCTATCTAAGATACGACGGCTTGCGCCGTCCTATCTTATGGTGCAATATTTAGGCTGGCCGCTAGGTGGCGCTTCCATTGCGGTCGGCGTAGAATATGTAAATCACTAGATGCGCCTATTCACGAACGTACGCCCGGCTGACGCAGTACAGATACGCCATTTCCGTAAAAGATAGGCTGCCTAAAGATAAAGATGCCCCCTAGGTGGCGTAGCCAATGTTAAAGTATGGCCGCCGTTCCCGCTTCGTAATTCGAAAATTTTACGTCGTTTGCGCAAGTTGTCCGTGAATAGGGATTTTCGTCCACGTCGAAATCAATAGGACCAGATTTCAGGCATCCACTGCAACACAAATTTCATTTTTGGAGAGATGCATTCAATAGGAACATTTTTAAAGGAATGCAGGCCCAGCAGATTTCCTCATTAGTGCCCTGCAGCTGCACACCTGGCAGTTAATTATGAAACCACTCCCATTAGACCCACTCGGTACAGAGGCACAGACCAACACACAGGGATTTCTTCAGAATAATAAAAGTTAGAAATCTGCAACAAACTGGCAGCCAACAGAACAGTAGGCGGTACATTGACTCCTTTAAATGTTTAAAGGACAACTTTTTATCCGTCCACAATATTGGGTATTTGTCCATGGTATCAGTATCTCTTTCCTTTCAATGACTTTTTTGTTTTTTTGTGGGCTTTTTTAGCTCCAGGTTCTGCAGTGGTCTATATTTTAATTTATTTTTCATGATGACGTTTTGTTTTTCCCACTGTGCATATAGTGCGTTAATTAGATTTATTGAAACGGTACATGTAAATATCTTCAAAAGGGCTAATATAACTTTATTATCGATGTGAAGGTGATGACTGTGAAACAAAGCATTAACCATATGTGTCTTGTGTTTTAGCTTCAAAAGGTTACTCTTTACATGAAAACCCAGGGATGCAGAAAACCAGGGAATTTCCCCACTTAAAGTAGAGCTCTTGTCATTTACTATCATTTTGGATAGAGTAAAGGTGGGTTATAACCTGGGTCAGTTTATTTATTGTCATCTGTGTCTCATTGAGGAGTTTTGCCTTCACTTCCTGTCCTATAACCAAAACAGGAAGTGAAAGGGAATCCCTCTAGAGAGGGAATCCCTGGTTGCCACCAGTGTCAACAGAACTAGTATCTCTATTGGAAGATTTCCCCTCTCTTTCCCCAAAATTTGGGGTTTTCTTTCATTTCCACTCTTGGTGATAATGGTAAACTGGACACATAGAGAGGGTGAGTCTCCCTAATGGGGGCACAGGCGGCAATAAGAACCTGACAGGTGTTCTAATCTCTACACTTGATTCAAAGCAAAATATTCATGCACATGCAAAACAAGTGTTTTATCCCCCTGCAGGTACAAAAAATACCTGTTGATCTTCAAGAAATGCACTCTGCTTCTAAAGCCTAGTACACACTTGTATATACTGGGCCAGATTCAGGTAGGAGATACGATGGCGTATCTCCAGATACGCCGTCGTATCTCTGAGTTGCGGGGTCGTATCTATGCGACTGATTCATAGAATCAGTTACGCATAGATTTCCCTAAGATCCGACCGGCGTAAGTGTCTTACACCGTCGTATCTTAGGCTGCATATTTACGCTGGCCGCTAGGTGGCGCTTCCGTAAATTTAGGCGAGGAATATGCAAATAAGGTAGGTACGTTCAGAAACGTGCGTCCGCCCGGCGCATTTTTTTACGTTAGTCTTTTTCCGGCGTAAAGTTACCCCTGCTATATGAGGCGTATCCTATGTTGAGTATGGACGTCGTTCCCGCGTCGAATTTTGAAAATTTTACGTCGTTTGCGTAAGTCGTTCGCGAATAGGGCTGTACGTAAGTTACGTTCACGTCTAAAGCATTGACGATTTGCGGCGTAATTTCGAGCATGCACACTGGGATTCTTTCACAAACGTCAAATACGTGGGGTCGCAATTAATTTAAATAAAACACGCCCACATTATCCACATTTGAATTGGGCGGGCTTACGCCGGACCACATACGTTATGCTGCCGTAACTTAGGGCGCAAGTTCTTTCTGAATACGGATATACGAATAATTTACGGCGGCGTAACGTATCTGAGATACGTTACGCCCGCAGAAAATTACGCCGGGCTATCTGAATCTAGCCCATTATTTTTCATTCAACCCAGCGGATAGAACAAAAAAACATGACCACTCAGGTTGGAGCCGCTGTATTAACAATCTGATGTTGGTACAGCGAACTCCTGCGCTAGAACAATCCGGTCAGCCATTTTTTTTTTTTTTTTTTATGCTTTATTTAACAGATATAATTAAATTCTTCCAGTGGTGTATTAAACAGACCAAAGGTGCGCAAATAAGAGAAGTTCATTTTCAGGGTTTACATACACTTTAAAGCAAACCTAACCTCAAAATCCATGTTCCCTTTGGTTAAATTAAGGAGCTAAAAGGTAGGTAGAGGATCATTAGTTTCACCTAGTGATCCTGCCAGTAACCCTTCCTGTCCTTGGGTGACCATGCTCACTTAGGCTTGGTTCACACCTATGCATGTGGCTGTGGGTACGGGTTCCCGCAACCACCCCCACCTGCATGTAAAAATGCGCTGCTGTGAGAAAACGCACAAGGCTGTCGTTCACTCTGAATGGCACCCCCATGCAAGTTAAAAAAATGGCACATTTGCAGGAACCGCAGGGAAGTCGCATGGTCAAAATTACTATGTAATTTCCTTGCAGGCCACTTTTTGAAAAAAGGTGCATGCACTTTTTTTTTCTTCTGGAAACGCAGGTATGGTAGCACATTTGAATGATAAGGCTGGCGTGCCCACGCAAAGGTGTGAACCTAGGCATACGGTTGCCACCTTAGGACACTCCTGATATGAACTACAAATGCCTTCCCATTTTTATGAGGTTGTTCTGTGTTTTATAGCTGGGAAAGCTGATAACAACATAGTTGGAGGTTTCAGTTCAATGTGCAGGAGGTTACAAGAACACTGGATTTCTACCAGGATCAACTGGTATTTTCTGTACTTCTGCAGAAAATGTACTTCGCTTGAAGAAAGGAAACGAATGCAGTAACTGTATTTAGGGACTGATCAGCTGCAATATATTACATTTGTGTTCTTGGGTTTGGATCTACTTTATTGCTATGTGTATACAGGGAGCAAAGCTGGCATACATGCCCACATCAATTTATCGTCTATCTGCACAATGCGGCACCCCCTATCAAACGGCAGGGTATTTGAGCTGACAAAAGAAAGCTTGAACAATAAATACACATAGCATTCAGTGCGGCTCCCAAGGGATTTTCCATGCCGACTGACTGGTATCCAATTAGACATCGGCTGAGAGGAGATGTTAGTGGCAGTGGGCCCGTGCCAAGACTGTTGGCAAATTAGTTCAGTTCTGGCTTAAAGCAAACCTGTGCTTTTCCCGATCCGGTCCTGATGTTCTCCTGCAGTGCTGGGTTTATATGGTCACTGTACATGGCTAATTATGTAGATATTTATGAACAGCCCTTAGAGAAAAAAAAATGACTAAAATGTATTTAAAGTGGATGTAAAGCCACTCTCATCCTTTCTAAACTACTGCCATAGTGCTGATCTATAAGGATATACACGCCTATTGCATGTATCCTTACCTGTCAAATATCTCCCCTCTGTCTGTTATGAGACCTGAAAAACTGCAGATTCTGTGGGTGGATCTGTTGTCTGGCGCTCGGTGGGTGGAGTCGTGATGTCAGTAGACTCCCCGCCCACTTCTACAATCCCCTTGTCAACATGCATTTTCTCCTGTGTATTCCTTACACTAAATTCCGCTATGATCACTAACATCCAGTCAAAATCCATAAAAGTAACCACCTGACTTTAGAAAAGGAGTGGAGGTGGGAATTAAAAAATAAAGCCTGTCTCAGGCTAGTGCATGAGATATGTAAATAACCTGTCGTTCACAGCAAGAATGGACAAAAGTTTTCTTCTGTTTGTCCGTTTATCTCACTGAAAAAAGAAAAGAGGATTGCTCAGAGCCGGATTAACTCTCCGTGGCAAGACTGGACACAGATGATAGGAAATTTTATACTCTACATCAGTGTTTCTCAACTGCAGTCCTCAAGGCGCCCCAACAGGTCATGTTTTCAGGATTTCCCTCAGATGAAACTGCTGTGGTAATTACCAAGGCAGCGAAATGGATCAAATCTCTTGTGCAAAATAATGGAAAACCTGAAAACATGACCTGTTGGGGCGCCTTGAGGACTGCAGTTGAGAAACACTGCTCTACATTGTGACAGCAAAAAAAAAATGGGTTTACATCCACTTTAAGCCAAAAACTTTATATCCAGTTTTCTTGGTGCCCAAATGCAGGGAATCAAGTGCTACTTTTTTTTTTAATGGGCTTAAAGTGGACCTTTTAACCCCTGTAAAAATCCATGGTGCATGCGCATCCCTAAAAACTTTTCAGTAGGTCCTGGTGATGTAGCCAGTGCCTCATATTTGTCCCCTGGAAGGCTACATTACCAGGACTTTCCAGGGGGCTATTCCCCCAATATGGTGTATGGAACCTATTGATCAATAAGCTGAGGCAGAACCCAGGCCTGTAGAAACTGTGGGAAAGGGGCAGCCTAATAAAGAAAGAACGTGTTCCTATTTTTACGTTTTTTTTTATTGGTTTCCCTAAATACATTTATTTAGTGTAGGGCGTTTATCAACAATGAGGAGCCGAGGGGTGTTATGCCGAGCCAAAATCTTTTTGGATACAGTGGGGAAGAAATAGAACCCATGTCTGGTTTTCCCTGCTATCTGAGGCTCTGTTGGAGAGATTTACCTTTACTTCCTGTCCTGCTGAAAACATTTCCACCAGACAGGAAGTAAGGAACTTTTAGCTGCTTGGGACCTTTATTGTAAACATGGATTCTGGACTGTTTGTGACATGGCTGTGCCACCAGAGGAGCGCTACTGGCTGAAAGCTCTGCATTTCTTCCCATAATCCTCTGACCATAGCATAGGGCCATTCCTTCTGATTGCTTCCCAGGCCAAAATGAAACCTTTCCACTTCATATAGTATCCAAACATAGGCAGCCCTAATTCTGAACATAATCCACAGTATTAATAATACAAAATACTCAGATAATATATTGTAGATTAGACTGTTTTGGCTTAGATCCGCCACCTAATGGTCTTTAATTATCTCCATCTCCAAGATTGTATTCCTAAATATGATCTGGAAATTTGCATATACATTTGTTTGACTGTATTATATGGCATGTTGTTGTTTTGTATGATATTTAATTTATTACAATTAAAGAACATACTGTAAATGATTAATTGGCTCCCGTGTATTCTGTCAACTCGCATGTTAAAGTGTATCTGAAGCCAAAAAGGTGTTTTGTTTTTTCTTTTAAAAAAATAAATATATATATATATATATATATATATATATATATATATATATATATATATATATATATATATATATATATATTTTGGGATATAGAGATGAAATGAAAATCCTCTAATGGAGACGCCTGTTGAAGTGACAACTGTCTCAAAAGAGTGAATTTCCTCTGGAGAGATTTCCCCATTTACTTCCAGTTGTTTTTCTGGAACAGGAAGTGTATTAACCACCTGCCAACCACTCCCAGTAAATATACTGCATACATTTTACATTGCTGGCCTACTTCCGGGTTTGGGGCATGCATGCACACGCCCCCTGCTGACCTGTGCTGTGATTGGACACCGCACAAGTTTGGCAGCATGTTTCAGCCAATGATTTTGGTTGAATGCTGGTGATTTGCTGTGTCCAATCACATACACAGTTCTGTGTTTACAAACACACAGAACTCTGTGTACAGAGAGCAGCGATCTGGCTGTTTGTTCTTCCTGAAAATTTGGGAGTTAAAACCGCCAGATTAGTAAGTAAAAGCAGCGCACATTACGCTTATTAGGCACACGGTTAACCTCTTGATTCCTCCTAGATGTTAACCCCTCCACAGCCAGTGTCATTAGTACAGTGTACAGTATTATCACTAATCGCTGTATCAGTGTTGTCAGTCAGTTTGTGACCCTCCCAGCCAGTGTCTGTGTAGCACCTGATTGGCCACCACACTATAACAGGCATACTGTAAGTTGCTGATCACCTGCCAGCACCAAGATTACCAATCTTCATAAGATGGTGCAATCTAAAGAATTCTATATCTATTGTGTGGCGCTTAAAGCGGAGATTCCATTTAAAAAAAAAAAAAAAAAGTCAGCAGCTACTAACACTGGAGCTGCTGACTTTTAATAAGGACACTTACTTGTCCTAGCCGCCAGCATTGTTGGCCCCCACCGAGGCCGATCCTGGCAGCTCCAAGCGCCGCCATCCACAGTAAGGGAAACAAGCAGTGAAGCCGTACGGTTTCACTGCCCGTTTCCTACTGCGCATGCGCGAGCAGCGCGGAGCTTTGTGAATGGGCCGGCTGCTTTCTGGGACACACACAGTTCCCAGAATGCAGCGGGCCCCATTCACAAGAAGACACTGAGTGTAGGAGGAGGAAGAGAATCCGCCACGGAGGATGAAGAGGCAGATTCGGCACTTCCGCATAGCAACAGCTATTTAGGGTAAGTAAAAAAAAATATTTTTTTCCTTCTCTTTTTTTTTTTTTTTTTTTTTTTAGATTTCTTGTGGGTTTTTTTTTTTCAGGTGGAACCTCCACTTTAAGCCTCATACACACGGTCGGACTTCAAACAAACTTTTCCGTGGATTTTTGTTTGAAGGGCGTTGGCCATGAACTTGGTATGCATACACACGACAGGACTTTTTCAACAAACTTTCCCAAAATCCTGTGGGTTTTTCTGCTCTTTTCCGCCACCCTTTGGTCAACTTCTGCTATTGTTTGGTTGATTTTAACATTGGTTCTGAGCATACATGCTTGTACACACATTAGGACTTCTGTACACACGATAGGATTTTGCACCGTAGGCCTTTTGTTGCCGAAAACTTTGTCCGTTTGCAGAGCGAACTTTTGTCCGATGAAAACCAAACCGATGGCGTGTACACACGGTCAGATTTTTTTTTTAAAACTTGCTCATTTTGAAGTTTGTTGTCAAAAAGTCAGACCGTGTGTATGGGCCTTTTAGGGGTGCAAAAATTACCAAACACCCTCCTCTACCCAAAAAGTACTACTGTAAGTACATCTAATGTTTCGGAATACTGTATGTAAACCTTATATCAATATATGTATAAATTGGTGTTCAAACTCAATCAAATATAAAGTACTAGTGAAAACAAAAGAGATAGATATATAATATATAGCACATTTTAAATATATACATTGTCTATCTTTCCTCAACTCATGTAACACACAAAGTAAAGTGCTTAGTGCTGTCTTTTAACTTTTAAACGTGCTCCACTCCGTGCATCCCCTCCTTTTTCACCTCACTCACCGGAAGAAAATGGAGAGAGA
The DNA here is from genome assembly GCF_905171775.1 of Rana temporaria. NCBI lineage: Eukaryota > Metazoa > Chordata > Amphibia > Anura > Ranidae > Rana > Rana temporaria. The sequence continues at coordinate 351,638,881 of NC_053491.1, forward strand.
TCAAGACCGTCTCTAATAGTGTAATTCCATTTTTATTAAAAGCGGTTAAAAACACAAAGTAAATGACTATGCATTGCTTTGTATGACTTCCTTAATACTCATCTGTGTTCCATAGATCAGATATACGAGAGCAGAAGTGAAGCCATAAGCCCTGCCCAATGCGTTTTGTCATGCTGACGTCATCAGGATTGGCGCCATATTGTTCACACCCTCTCTATATAAACGCATAATTATTAACTCCTTCCGCTCTCAGTTTCTCTAGCTACACAGCAGGATACCAGTCAACCTTCAGATGATCACACTCAAACGCTTCACATATTCTGTACTCCACATTAGACAAATAACAAATCTATGGAACAGAGAATCTTCGGATCGGCAGCACACCCACACAGCGAGTAAAGTAGAAAGTCTTTATTGAAGCATAAATATTAAAAGCACTGCATGAGTACAGGCAGGTGAAATGCAGGTAGGTTGACACGTTTCACACCATTGAAGTGCTTTGTCAAAACCACTGTGGTTTTGACAACACTTCCATAGAGTGAAATGCGTCAACCTCCCTGCATTTCCCCTGCCTGTACTCATCCAGTGCTTTTAATATTTATGCTTCAATACTTCCTACTTTACTCTCTGGGTGTGCTGCCGATCCGAAGATTCTCTGTTCCATGCGCCCCACCTCACAGAAGCAACATTGGAGTGTTGCCAATTGTATCACCTGTGAGCAGAGGTCTTTCTTTCTCTACTCGTTCAAAATATAATTTTTTTTCCTCAGTTTAGGCCGGCATGTATTATACACTTATTGCCATTTTTTTTTACCAAAAATATGCAGATTGATTGGTTTGCGCAAAAGTTATAGCGTCTACAAAATAGGGTATAGATTTATGGCATGATTATTTTTTACTAGTAATGGTGGCGATTTGGGTGGACATATCGGTCACTTGTGACACATTTTTGGGACCATTCACATTTATACAGCGATCAGTGCTATAAAAATGCACTGATAACTGTGTAAATGTGACTGGCAGGGAAGGGGTTAACACTAGGAGGCGATCAAGGGGTTAATTGTGTTCCCTAGGGAGTGATTCTAACTGTAGGGGGAGGGGACTCACAAGGGGAGGAGACCGATGTGTGTTCCTCTGTACTGGGAACACACTATCGGTCTCCTCTCACCTGACAGGACGTGGATCTGTGCGTTTACCCACACAGATCCATGGTTCTGCTGTGTTCACGGGCAATCGTAGGTGCCAGGTGGACATCGCGGCCGCCGGGCACGCGTATCGGCTTTCGAGTGACGTGGCGGGCGCGCACGCCCACTAGACGGGCGGGAAGCCCAGGGTAATGAAGTGGTTAATAGAAGTCAATGCAAGCCACTCCAAAGTCGCTCCCAAGTAGTACAGGAACCTTTTTCTAAGTCGGAGCGACTTGAGTAGTTCCCTTTTAGAAGGGTTCCATTGCACTGCATGGAGCGCCAGTGACAGGTCGCCCAGTGTGAACCGGCACTTACTGATCCCCCCCCCCCTTTTTCTCTTCACTACTTTTTTTTATTTATTTATTTTTTTCCTTCATTTATTTTTATGTTTTTCTAGTTCGCTTGACGTAATCGACTTGGCTCTTTTAAGATCCGTTTTAAATGTTTTATTTTTGTTATGTACTAATTGTTCTTGTTCATAAGAATGTATAATACATTTAATGCTGTGTAACTTTTTGACAGGTATTGTGCTCAGTGTAATTCTACGGATTTACAATTTTTTTTTTTTTTTTTACCTACTCTTTAATGAAACTCTAAAATTTTAAATATATAAAAAAAAATGTATTTGTTTGCAGACCAAAAGCAAAGCAAATATACAAAAATAATCTTTACATTTTATTACTCTGCAACAGTAACCTGTACCAAGAGAAACACATGGGCTGCATTTGTGAAAAATGCTAGTTACCTTGCTTTATGTTGGTTCTGTGGCTTTGCATTCTGAGTCACTGACCGTGCCAGCAAATCAGGGGTCTTGACTTCACTGGCAGCATACTTGTTCCAGGTCAGTTTCTCATAAAATACTAAATGACAGATTTCCTTTTAGCGTAAAGTTTCACATTTGACTAAAACGTATCTTTAAGTCCTATTTAGTCCTTCTCTAAATGCCGTTAAGCCGTATCCGATTACCGCGGCCTGCGTAATTATGAGAGCAGTATTAATAAATCCGTGTCCCTGGCAGTAATTCACAGGAAATATATTTGGCCCGGTGAGGATTGTATGACAAGTTCCTCTTCCGTCAGCTATGCATGAAACGCGATACGCTACAGGAAATGTGAGCAGGATCACATGGGGCAAATTAAAAAGAAAATTAAAATAAAATGCCATAAATAAATTGTGCAGTGACTTTACACATTGCTACCTTCCTAGCCTACCTTAAAGCTCAATAGAAGCCTCCATATTTATTACTGTAATGCAGCCAGGCTATATACATAGACAGAATTACATCTGGGGGATCTTTTACTTTTTGTTTTACACTGGTAAGTGCTACAGATATCGTAAAAGTCTCCTGTGCTGCCAGAACATAGGAGAGTCAGACTAGGGCTCTCTAACACAAAGCAGCATCCTGGCTCTCCGGTGCTCCTTCATGCCCCCTGTACACTTAGGGTTGCCTCCTGTCCGGGATTCACCCAGACATGTCCAGGTTTCAGTCCACCTGAAACCCGGACACATTATTCAGATAGGAATGTGGCTTAGAACAGGGCCTGACAGGCGGGTACTATTGTCCCAGGTCTATCACAATCCTTTAATGCAGGGATATGCAATTAGCGGACCTCCAGCTGTTGCAGAACTACAATTCCCATGAGGCTTAACAAGACTCTGACAGCCACAAGCATGGCACCCAGAGGCAGAGGCATGATGGGACTTGTAGTTTTGCAACAGCTGAAGGTCCACTAATTGCATATCCCTGCTTTAATGTATGCTTAAAGGGGTTGTAAAGGTACAATTATTTTTTTTCCTAAATAGCTTCCTTTACCTTAGTGCAGTCCTCCTTCACTTACCTAATCCTCCGATTTTGCTTTTAAATGTCCTTTTTTCTTCTGAGAAATCCTCACTTCCTGTTCTTCTGTCTGTAACTACACACAGTAATGTGAGGCTTTCTCCCTGGTGTGGAGTGTCGTGCTCGCCCCCTCCCTTGGACTACAGGAGAGTCAGGACGCTCTCTACGTTGCAGATAAAGGAGCTGTGTGTTAGTGGGCATCCTGACTCTCCTGTGGTCCAAGGGAGGGGGCGACCACAACACTCCACACCAGGGAGAAAGCCTTGCATTACTGTGTGGAGTTACAGATAGAAGAACAGGATGTGAGGATTTCTCAGAAGAAATAAGGACATTTAAAAGCAAAATGGAAGGATGAGGTAAGTGAAGCTATTTAGAAAAAAAAAATGTACCTTTACAACCCCTTTAAAAAAAATTACTGTGCGCCTCTAAAGTGTTCAGGTTTGGCTTGAAGAAAAACTGGCAACCCTATGTGCACTGCTATAGCTAACTAGAGTTGCCAACTGTCCAGGATTCACCCAGACAGTCCAGGTTTTGAATCATGTGTCTGGGTTTCGGTGGACTGAAAACCGGACACATTATTCAGACAGGGCTGTTGCTCCGCAAGTAACCAAGATAGTCGCACTCAAATCTGTTGCCATCCGGGAGCTGCGGGCAGCTGTCTGGGGGCAGGTTTGGCATCACTAGGGGGTATGGCAATGATGTCAGCAAGAGCAATTTGGCCACATCCCCAATTTGCTGTGGCACGCTTTGCGCACCGCATTACTACTCTCTTTGGGGCACCCAAAGGTGTCCCAGGCAGTTAAAGTGTTTGGGTTTGGCTAGAAGAAATGGTGGCAACTCTACAGCTAAGATATGAAAAACATTTTCTGCAGTATTTCATATTTACCTAACCAAAAACAAAAGCATTTTACCTGCTTAACATACAATTTTAAATGTATGGGAAACATTATTGCATTCCTATAAATCAATATACTTTTTTTTTTAATATATATATATATATATATATATATATATATATATAAAAAAAAAGATAATGCATTACTTGAGCATACCACAAGAGGGCAGCCTATACTCACTGTATAAAAATAGCGTTACAGCTAAACCCCAGGGAACAGCTAAATACACAGGCCCGGATTCACGTAGAATCGCGTAACTTTGTGCAGGCGTAACGTATCCTATTTACGTTACGCCTCCGCAACTTTTACAGGCAAGTGCCGTATTCTCAAACGAAAGTTGCGGCGGCATAGCGTAAATAGGCCGGCGTAAGCCCGCTTAATTCAAATGTGGTAGATGTGGGCGTGTGTTATGTAAATTTTATGTGACCCCACGTAAATGACGCTTTTTACGAACGGCCCATGCACCGTCCGTGAAAGTATCCCAGTGCGCGTGCTCCAAATTAACCCGCAAGAAGCCAATGCTTTCGACGTGAACGTAAATGACGCCCAGCCCTATTCGCGAACGACTTACGCAAACAATGTAAAATTTTCACAATTTGACGCGGGAACGACGTCCATACTTAACATTGGTACGCCTCATATAGCAGGGGTAACTTTACGCCGGGAAAAGCCTAACGTAAACGGCGTATCTGTACTGCGTCGGCCGGGCGTACGTTCGTGAATCTAGCTGATTTACATATTTCTAGGCGTAAATCAGCGTACACGCCCACAGCGGCCAGCGTAAATATGCAGTTAAGATTCCGACGGCGTAAGAGACTTACGCCGGTCGGATCTAATACAAATCTATGCGTAACTGATTCTAAGGCTGCTTTCACATTGGCAGCGGAGGTGCGGTGACGGTATAGCCGCTCTATTTTTAGCGCCGCTATACCGTCGTATTTACCGCGATATTTGGGTGCTAGCGGTGAGTTTTTTGGGCAGAAGAGACATGCAAAATCTCCTCTACCAAAGAAACGACCTGGTAGAAATTTGTTTTATTCTTAGTTCTGCTCTAAGTAACACTTAGGCCTCGTACACACGACAGAATTTCTCGGCAGAATTCGGCGAGAAACTCGGTCAGAGCCGGATTCTGCCGAGAAACTCTGTCAAGTGTACACTTTCGGGCCGATGGAGCCGCCGAGGAACTCGTCGAGAAAATAGAGAACATGTTCTCTATTTTCTCGTTGTTCTATGGGAGAACTCGGCCCGCCCAGCTCCTCGGCGGCTTCAGGGCTGAACTGGCCAAGGAACTCGATGTGTTTGGCACGTCGAGTTCCTCGGCCGTGTGTACGAGGCCTTACAGGTTTTTGGGCCTTCCCCAGACTGGACAGTAAAAGGAGAAGCAACAGACTGATGAACTCAGCTCTTTGTCACTCTGCTTTCTTCTCCTATCCGCATGCTTCTTGTTAGTGCAAGAGCACTACAGAACAGCTGGCTGGCTTCTTGTGCTGCCCTTCCTCTTTAGTTTTGCTGTACAGTGGGTGGCAAAAGGTTGATGTCAAGTTAAATTCAGGTACTTACCCTGCTTTGTATTTACATACTATATTTAATGTGATATTAAAGGAGTTGTAGAGGAAACATTTTTTTTTTGCTGAAATGACTGTTTACAGGGTATAGAGACATAATAGTTAACTGATTCCTTTTAAAAATGATTAAAACTAGATAAAAATCAATCATATAATGTACCTGTAGTTTCTAGTTTAGTTTTTGCATGTTGTTTCCTGCCTCTCTGCTGTACAGAGCCAATACAGGGCAGTGCTGGTTTGGAAAACGAAACTGATTGGTGCTCAGGGGTTTTAGACACACAGTAATCACACCTCCTTGATTAGTGACCACAGAGAGAAAGCTCCCAGTACTGTGGTTATCAGGAAACAGACAACCAGGAAGTGTGGAGATTAGAGAAGAATTACAGCAACTTGAGAGCAAAAACTAACAATGAGGACATGAAAACAGCACTGCATTAAGGTAAAGGAAGCTAATAAGATAAAAAAAAAAAATCCTTTACATACCCTTTAACCGATTGCCAACCAGCCACCGCAGTTTTACTGCAGCAGGTCGGCTCGGCTGCGCAAGATCACGTAATATAATGTGATGTTGCTCTGCGGCCACTAGGGGCGCGTGCGTGTGCGCCCCCTGCTCGCCCCTGGTGCTGATGTGAGTGCCTGGCGGGCGCGATCACCACCTGGCACCTGCGATCGCCGTTACAGAGCGAGCAACGGGAGCTGTGTGTGTAAACACACAGCTCCCGGTTCTTTCAGTGGGAGAAATGACTGTTCATATGTTCATAAAATGTATGAACAACAATCTGTCATTTCCCCTAGTCAGTCCCACCCCCCCCTTCAGTTAGAACACACTTTAGGGAACATAATTAACCCCTTGTTCACCCCCTAGTTTTAACCCCTTCCCTGCCAGTGACATTTTTACAGTAATCAACGCATTTTTATAGCACTGATCGCTATAAAAATGCCAATGGTCCCAAAAATGTGTACAAAGTGTTCGCCATAAGGTTGCAGTACCGATAAAAAGATCACCGCTATTACTAGTAAAAAAAAAAATATTAATAAACATGCCATAAAACTATCCCCTATTTTGTAGACGCTATAACTTTTGCGCAAACCAATCAATAAACGCTTATTGCGTTTTTTTTTTTACAAAAAATATGTAGAAAAATACGTATCGTCCTAAACTGAAGAAAAAAAAAAAGTTTGTTTAAATATTTTTTGGGGATATTTATTATAGCAAAAAGTAAAAAATATATATTTTTTTTCAAAATTGTCGCTCCTATTTTTGTTTATAGCGCAAAAAATAAAAACCGCAGAGGTGATCAAATACCATCAAAAGAAAGCTCTGTTTGTGGGAAAAAAAGGATGTCAATTTTGTTTGGGAGCCACATCGTATGACCGAGCAAATGTCAGTTAAAGCGACGCAGTGCCGAATCGCAATAAGTGGCCCAGTCATTGACCAGCAAAATGGTCCAGGGCTAAAGTGGTTAAAAATTAGATATTCATGTTTTTAAAATAACAAACATGTTATACTTACCTCAGGGCTCAAGTCCTGCGGGAACGCGTGGGAACGGAGTTCCTGCACTTTTTTCACAGCAGGAACTGGGTTACCTTTGCAGGACTAGAGCAGCCCGAGAGCAGCCGAGCCGATCCTTCACTAAGCGGCGATGCCCAGCTCGAGTCACTGTCCGGGGCAGGCGAACCTTAGTAATCCTTTATGTTACTGCCCGCTTCCTGTATATGGATTCATCGGGTAGTGTGCATATATTCCGTCACTTCCTCGATGCCGCAATGTCTCCTGGGAGCTTTTGTCATTGTTCCCAGAAGACATTGCGGAGGCCTGCCGCGAGTTATCGCGGGATTTAGAAAGACCTTCATTCTAAATCCCGCGATAACTCGCGGCAGACCTCCGCAATGTCTCCTGGGAACAATGACAAATGCTCCCAGGAGACATTGCGGCATCGAGGAAGTGACGGAATACCCGCATACTACCCGATGAATCCATATACAGGAAGTGGCCAGTAACATAAAGGATTACTAAGGTACAGTGGATCGAAAAAAAACATGCGGTTTAGTGATTATGCATATGAGCGTATCATTTTTTTTTTTTTGGTGAGGGAGAGGATCTTGGGTGGGAGTTCCCACACTTTTTTCCCCAGGACTTGACCCCTGACTTACCTGCTCTCTGCAAAAGTTTTGCACAGAGCAGCCCCGAACCTCTTCTTCTTGGGTCCCCCACCTACTCCTCCCCCCTGCCACATGTGTGTGCTCACTCCTGAGACACCTCTGTGTGTCCATTGACGCAGAGAACAGTTCGGCCTTCCCCCCTGCTGCCTTTTCACTGGTTGTGATTGACAGCAGCAGGAACCAATGGCTCCCACTGCTACCTCTCTGTCCAATGAGGATAGAGAGAGACGCTGCTATCAGGCACATCGCCATATTGAGATTAGGCACAGATAAGTATAAGGGGACGGGGGGAAGCAGCACACTGACATTTTTTTACTTTCAGACAATACATTAACTTGAAAAACCTTCAGGCTTTAGAACCACTTTTCATGATACATTATTTACCATATTTTATATCTGCCTGGTATATTCTGCAAAAAAATAAGGTAGTGCCCTGCCAAATAAATTGGTTAAATTTCGTTTTTAGCTTTACTGTACTCAGTGGACAAATGGTCTGTTATTTTGGTCTGGTCATGGTTTTTCTAGGGTCAGTGGTTGATTGTTCCTGTCTTCTTCTAGGGGAGGGAAATAAAAAATAACCAAAACCACTACAACCACCACAACCCAATATTGGTAATAGGCATGCCGTCTATTGAAAGACAATAACTTGAGGCTCGGTGGAAGTGCATATGGTGTACAGTTGCTCTGCTCAATAGAACAGGAGGGTTAACCAGCGATTTACAAATATTTATCAGCCAATCACTGGGAAGGGGGTGCTCAGAAGGTGGCTGGAGAGGTGATAAATAGGAGGCCTGTTCTTGTCCTGCAGCTGATGCTTCTGGGATGCAGCCTTTGAGCTGGAGTTACAGTTTGGGTCTCAGCATTTGCTGGGCTGAGGGCCCAGAAAAAAATTGACTAAAGAAATATGCTGGAGGGCGTCACCTGGGAACACTTGTCTGGAGAAGGACCCCTTTTCTCCTTCACTGAAGAGTGTCACTTGGAGATAGCAGCTGTCCTAGGGAGTTGTAAGACCTGGTTTTGGACTCTCAGGTGTGCATGTGCTAGAGGAAATTGAGTACCAGAGGTTGCTGAATGGACTAAGTCTGCTCTTAGAGAGACCTAGAAATATTTGCCATTCCCTATTACCTCCAGTCCTGGCTTTTTCAAGATGATTTTGTAAGAACTTTGTCCTCCTGTTGGTTTAAACTATAGTTCTGGAGTATCCTGTACCCTTATTCATCTCCTGGTCAAGTTTCTGCGATTAAAATCCACAAAACAGGACCCCCCTAGAGAGACTGAGCCTTTGATGCCGGAGTGCTTGGAACTTTGTGGCAGGCAGCCTCTGTACTAGCAAGGGAGACCTGGGCATTTTCTCAACAGCCCCTCTTAGGAGAGTCCTCTGAAGACATGCTTTTGCACAAAACAATGTAGGGTGGCACCTATGTGTTGACATCACTCTGCCACTTCTGATTTTCGGGACGACAATGCTGGATTATTTTCTGTGGCATTTTCGTGATTCGTCTGACCTTTATACATTTTTATATAATAGTATAATATAATAAATACTACACTATATATGATATCTTTGCGGGTCCATGTGGTGAGCTATTTTTATACAGGATCCTGCCCAGTTGGTCGCCCCCTTGTGGTGAGGAGTGAAAACTGTTGGTGATTGCCATAGTGAGCTTGGAGCTGATTTATATCACATGCTGTCTCTGCTGCCTTTATCTGCAGCTTATTGTCTGGTGAGTTTATATTGGAGGAGGAGTAGTAGCACCAACGATTACAGTGCCTTGAAAAAGTATTCATACCCCTTAACATTTTCCACATTTTGTCATGTTACAACCAAAATGTATTTTATTGGGATTTTATGTGATAGAACAACACAAAGTGGCACATAATTGTGAAGGGGAAGGAAAATGATAAATGGTTTTCAACAGTTTTTACAAATAAATATGTGAAAAGTGTGGCGTGCATTTGTATCCCCCCCCCCCATTCTTGCCCATTGTTCTTTGCAAAAAAGCTCAAGCTCTGTCAGATTGGATGGATAGCGTGCATGAATCTATCAATTGTCTCTGCTGCCGCCCCCTATTCAGGTGTCTGGTCCCTTGTCGGGCACCGGGCATCTGAATTACAGCAGTTTTTTTTTTTTTTTTTGGAAGAGCCTGATTAGAGCTGTGGGCTCTAATAGGTGTCCTGACTAGAGCCATAGGCTCTAATAGGCTTCCAAATTGTTAAACAGCAGGCGCAATGCTGTGTGTTCGCCGTTTACTCAGTGTTATGTTAGGGAAGAGAATAAATTGCTTCCCTAAAGCTGACCCCGCCAATCAGGTGCACCGGGTCTGGTTACCTGTCACCTGATTGGCTGAAGCGACAGGTGCTGTGATTGGACGTATCAGGCGTCCAATTATAGCAGAAGACGGGGAGATGACGAGGGAGAAGACATTGAGGACTCTGAGAATGGAGGGCAGCGCCGTGACCCGAGACAGGTAAGTGCCGGGCGGGGGCACACGGACAGCATTTGATGGGGCACACTGGCAATAATTGATGGGACACACTGGCAGCATTTGATGGGGCACACTGGCAATAATTGATGGGACACACTTACAGCATTTGATGGGGCACACTGGCAATAATTGATGGGACACACTGGCAGCAATTGATGGGGCACACTGGCAGTAATTGATAGGGCACACTGGCAGTAATTGATGGGGCACACTTGCAGCAATTGATGGGGTACACTGGCAGCAATTGATGGGCACACTGGTGGCAATTGATGGGCACAGTGGCGGAAATTGATGGGCACACTGGCAGCAATTGATGGTTGCAGTAGCTGAATTTGATGGCACAGTGGCGGCAATTTATGGGTACAGTGGCTGCGTTTGATGGGCACAGTGGCTGCGTTTGATGGGCACAGTGGTCGCGTTTGATGGGCACAGTGGCTGCAATTGATGTTTTTTTTTCCAGTTTGTTTGTGCCCCCCCCATCTAGTGTTGGGTAGAGTGGGGAAGGTTTAGATACCTGAAGATGCCTGCTACCCAGAGGAGTAGCCAGCTTACCATCCCTAACCACACACATATACATTTTAAAGTGAAATTTTAGAGGGAAAAAATGTCAGACAAGCTCGATAGGAGACATGCTATGAGCCAGATTCAGAAACAACTTACGACGGCGTATCTCCAGATACGCCGTCGTAAGTCTGAGTGTATGCCGTCGTATCTTGGCGCCTGATTCAAAGAATCAGATACGCCTCACGGTTGCCAAGATACGTGCTGCGTAAGTCTCCTACGCCGTCGTATCTTGGGGTGCATATTTACGCTGGCCGTTAGGTGGCGCTTCCGTTGATTTCTGCGTCGAATATGCAAATGACCTAGATCCGCAGATTCACAAACGTAGTTCCGTCCGGCACTTCTATATACGCCGTTTACGTAAGGCGTCTGTCCGGCGTAACTTTACCCCTCATAAAGCAGGGGTAAGTCATGTTAGGTATGGACGTCGGAAACGTCGGAACAGCGTTGTATTTTACGTCGTTTGCGTAAGTCGTCCGTGAATGGGGATGGGCGTAGACATTGAGCCGACGTATCTTAGGGAGAAAATTAGACGTGATACTGAGCATGCGCTCGCATTCGCCGTTCGTAAAGCGCGTCATTTACGTGGGGTCACGAATCATTTACATACAACACGCCCACTACTAGCCTAGTTTGAATTAGGCAGGCTTACGCCAGCCCATTTACACTACGCCGCCGTAACTTAGAGCGCAAGTTCTTTCTGAATACGGGACCTGCCGTTCTAAGTTACGGCGGCGTAGTGTACATCTGAGATACGCTACGCCCGCCTAAAGATAGGCGATTCTTTCTGAATCTGGCCCAATGTCTCTTCTGCATTAATGTGACTTATTGGCCTTTTTGCCCCATACACTGAGCTGCGCACGCATAGCTCAGTGTACAAATTAGGCAATGCTGAGATGAGCAAACTCTTGTGCATGAGTGTGAGTGAGGGCATCTCGGCCCAAACCAATGAAAAAAGCCGAAGATCAATACCCAGAAGCAGACCCCCTAAAGATGTCAGCAGGCCGGCTAAAAAGGACTTCCAGGACAGTGCAGCACTGGAGTGAATAGGGAGAGCAAGGATTCAGTCCACTGTCAGGTAATTAATGCTATCCATGACTCCGGTAAAGACCCCAACACTAACTCTTCCACTGCCTTTGCACTACAGCTTGGTTTCTGGTTCACATCTTTGGCGTGCAGGATGCTGGTGTCACTGATACAAAATGCAGAATGTACTATACTGAGGCAAACAAAGAATATCAATTCAAGGCAAATACCTGGCAAGACAGCAGCAACGTGACTAAGTGGGCTCTTTTCCTTTGTAATATTCTTATTTCAATAAAAATAGAAAACTCGCAGTCGTTATTGTGAAGATAATATATTTATTTGCATAGACCCAAAGCATCTTTCTTGTGGCGTACAACATAAATATCTATAAATACATCTAGGATTTGTCTTCTTTGCAACACTACAAAATAAATAAATAAATAAGCAAACCTCCCCAAACAAAATGCAAAGGTCCCCTAAAGGCTGTAAGACACTTGGCACCCTTCCACAATTGGCATCCGGGGCCGTGTCCAATAACCAGAGCTTATCAGAAAAGTGTTAAAGCTTATAGACTCTAAATTGCATACAGTGAAAATGACAATCCTTGCAAATAGACAATAACAACAATATAACACATTAGGCTGGGGTGAGACATGAAGACCTCCTTTCCTGTAGGTGGCAGCACAGTTGTCCATCATCAAAAATTAATGTGACTTGTGGTTTTGCTGGCAGAATATTATAGGGTTTTTAAGAGTTTGATGGGGGTTGAAAAAGGTGCAAGGATGTTAGTCCTAGACAACCACTGTTTTTTACAGTTGTGTTACTGTTAAATGCCAAAAATACATTTTGTTTTTGTTTTTAGTAGTAGTTGTTATTTTATCATTTTTTACAGGGGTATCCAGTCTTGTCAGCCACTGGGCTCCCATCCTCCTATCCAATAATATACTGTAACACAATCAAAGGAGATTAGGGGGAAGGTTGCAGTTGACAGCTAGTTTATTGTGTTTGTTTCTCTTGGAACTCAATTTCAACAAACTGCAGTGTTCCGTATGGAAAGGCTGGTAAAAAACAATGGCCCGGATTCAGAAAGGACTTACGCCGACGTATCTTCTGATACGCCGCGTAAGTCCACGGATGCAACGTTGTATCTATGCGCCTTACTCAGCAAACAAGATACGCCTGAATTTTGGCTTCATACGACCGACGTAAGTCTCCTACGCCATCGTATCTTGGGCGCATATTTACGCTGGCCGCAAGGGGCGCTTCCATTGAATTACGCGTCGAATATGTAAATGACCTAGATACGCCGATTCACGAACGTACTTGCGACTTTCTCTTGGAACTCAACTTCAACAAACCACAGTGTTTCGTATGGAAAGGCTGGTAAAAAACAATGGCCCGGATTCAGAAAGGACTTACGCCGACGTATCTTCTGATACGCCGCGTAAGTCCACGATGCAACGTCGTATCTATGCGCCTTTATTCAGCAAACAAGATACGCCTGAATTTTGGCTTCATACGACCGACGTAAGTCTCCTACGCCATCGTATCTTGGGCGCATATTTACGCTGGCCGCAAGGGGCGCTTCCATTGATTTACGCGTCGAATATGTAAATGACCTAGATACGCCGATTCACGAACGTACTTGCGCCTGTCGCTGTAATCTACGCCGTTTACGTAAGGCGTACGTCTGACGTAAAGTTATTCCACCTAAAGCAGGGGTAAGTCATGTTAGGGTATGGACGACGGAACAGCGACGGAACAGCCGTCGTATTTTACGTTGTGCGCCATTTGTTCGGCCATTCATTTGCATGGGGTCACGGTTCATTTACATGTATTGCGCCCTCCTTCAACCTACTTTGAATTAGGCGGACTTACGCCGGCCAATTTACCTTACGCCAGTGCAAGTTTGGGAGCGAGTGCTTTGTGAATACTGCTCTTGCCTCTCAGAGTTACGTTGGCGTAGCGCATATGAGATGCGCTACGCCGGCAAAAAGATACGCCGATCTACGTGAATCTGGGCCAGTAAGTTTATGTATCTGCCAGCGCTCCTATATACTGCCTGTGTACTCCGGTCTTCATGCTCACCCTCATTGTCAGATAAAACCCAAGTTGTGTATCCAGCCTGTCACAACCCTTTTAATTTTGTCATGTAAAGTAAAACAATAAAACTGTGTAAATTTGACACAAGCTAATAAAAAATATTCTTAATATAACATTGTAAGGCACTTGGGCACCAATTTAACCCACAAATAGTATAAAACAACACAGATGGTAAAAATCGATACATATATTATATAATAGTGCAAAGTATGTTGATTTGCAATCAATATTAGGAGCCTCTGCTGCTCACACATGACTGCTCATTCAATTTAGACATCTGCTCAAAAAAAATTAAATAAATAATAATATATTTAGAATGTTGCTTTTAAACATATTTGTAGCTTTCAGCCATGTTGCCTCTTGAAAAAGGTGCAAGGATGCAAGTCTCAGGCCCCGTACACACGACCAAACATGTATGCTGAAACTGGTCCGCGGACCAGTTTCAGCATACATGTTCGGTCGTGTGTAGGCGCGAGCGGGCCGAATTCCAGCAAACATTTGCCCGCCGGGCCTTTTCCCAGCAGACAAATATTCCTGGACGTGTTTTAAAACCGTCCGCTGGAATCCTGCCCACTCGGACATGTACGGTCGTCAGTACAGACCTACCGTACATGTCCGAGCGCCCGCCATCCCTCGCATGTGTCGAATGACTTCGACGCATGCGTGGAAGCCTTTAAATGGCAGGCCCGCCCACGTCGCCGCGTCATCGTTGCGGCGACGATGCGGACACGCCCCGCGTATTGTTTACGCGCGGACTTCTGTACGATGGTTAGTACAGCCATCGTACAGAAGCCCTCTGGCAGACATGTACGGTGAAAACGGTCCGACGGACCGGTTTCATCGTACATGTTTGCTTGTTAGTACCCGGCCTAAGACAACCACATTTTTACAGTTGTGTTACTGTTTAATGATTGGCTGTCCCACCTGATAGACAGCTAAGAAAGCCAATCACAAAAGAGGCAAGTGAAGAATGTAAGAACTTCTCAGGAGACCACCGGCGCCTGTTTCAAAAGGCAAACACAAAAGATAAAGCTTTTAGTTAAACTTTGGTCCTGTACATTGTACATTGGTGGATATTTGTGAAATAGAGAATAGAAAAGCCAGAGGTGTCCTGACAATCTTTCAGATTCAATCCATGATAATCTTAGCGAGATTGTAAAACCGCAGCTAACATTACCTGGCGATAGTCAGACAGTGCAGGCTTATTAACACCATGATGCATGCACATTAAGACAAATGTTGGCATGCATTGAAGCATGCTACATTAAGGCAGCCCATTAAGACCCAATTACACCCCACTGTGCATGTTATCATGCTCATAACGCACACATTGCGATGCGTTTTTTTGTGCACTGCACTGTGTTGTTAAAACACACTGCACTGTTTTTTTTTTTTTAAGTCTATATTAATGTTATGCACTGCAGCACATTGCTATGAATTATGTTAAGCCAGAACACACTGTGCAAAAATTCAACACTCCATTTTTTTTAGCACACACATGTGTTGATATGAAAGAAAGCAATAGATCATAAGGTGAATTTCCTATTTCATGATTTGAGAATGCATTGGGCAGTGCGGCCTATTGAGGCCCAACATTGCTAGTGTGAATGGACCCTTTTTTTGAACATGCTGTGAACACATCTCAACACGTGGAAAATTGGATCTGCATTATTTTTGGCAATGAAACACACTTGTGTGCACATTTGTGTCTGTGCATAGTGATAGGTACGTTCACTTTTACTGTGCACTGGCATGCAATTAGGAATTAATGCCAAGGAACTGCAGTGCTTATATACAGTGCATTACCCTCTGTTCTGGTAACATGCTATAAAAACAGGGGCGTTGATGCAAGTAATTTTTAGGCCTGTGCCTCCATGAGTGCCTCCTCAATTGGCCTAATGGGCAGCACTGAGGCTGGGCTCACACTATTGCAAATTGGATGCGGGATCCCCATATTCAATTCGCAATAGCAGGAGATTGTGATCAGCTCTCTATGGAGCCAGTTCACATATCTCCGAATTTGCGCAGGAGCCCTGTGCGTCTTTTGGCCTGTTTCAAGTCCGAATTTAGCCCAAAAAATTGGGTTAAAATCGTACCTGAAATGGTGAACCAGGACACACAGGACCCCTGCTGTGAGCCGCATCGGCATTAGGTGTGAACCCGGCCTTAGACTGGGTATCCATACCTGTGCATGTTCACCCCTGGGCCACTCAGCCTCATTGGTTGTTTTGGTGCATAATAACAACCAATAACTAACCTGCACCTTAGCTACTGATGATGCTGTACACCTTGGGACACCAGTGTCCATTAACCAGTGAAACTGTGTGGCCTGAGCCACCAGTGTCCATCAACCAACAACAGTTGATATAAAAATGGCAACCCCAAGTGGCATTCCCCTCTGAAGCAACCATGGCATTATTGCATGCACAATGGTGTGAACGAGCCCTAAAGACATTAAGTTGCTATTTGGGTAATAATTCCCTAAGTTCTATGAACCCATTGATAAATCTAAGTATAATGGACAACACCAAAGTTCCACCTCTGAAATCAATTTCACCAAAACCCTAACTTTGGAAATACATTTTGAACATTTTTGATTAAATACAAATGTATATACAGTTTAGATTTTCATCTTCACCTGACATAATCATTCATCCCGTAATACATTCCTAAACTCACAGATAAATATTAAATAAATACACAATTTGAGTTAGCGACAAAGGACCCAGTGGTCCTTTATTTTAAACTAGTGCAACGTTCCAAAGTGAAATAAACCCCCCCACCAGCCAAGAGTAGGGGCTGACTTCTAACAATTTGGATCCATTTTTTGGACTCTGGCATAAAGATGTCTAAAGAGAGTCGTTCTTTTCACCTACAGTGACCAATCAGACTGTGTTTCTTTTATGTTGTAAGTGAAAAGAAGGATCTAATTGGTTGCGTTTTTTTAAATACTTTTATTCCTTTCAGAAATTGTATGCATAAGATCCTTTGAGTGGCTCAGGCAGAGCCAAAAGCACCACCCAAATATTTTTCTACCATTTTGCTTCCATTAAACAATGGATTTTACTATTTCAGATTCTCTGTATGTTATTTATTTGGTGTAAGTAGCAAAACCAGTCTGTGTTGGTTTTGCACTGTACATGTATCAAATTGTGAATAAAATATAATGTATCTAGACCGTTTTGTGATACCAGATCTCTGCCAAAACGTTGTTCAGTATATGTATAGCCCAACATTTTTTCCTTTACTTTAGAATTTAATAGGAGAAGGGTAAAATCCTGTCTGTGTTTCTTTGGTGTGATTTTTCTTCACTTCCTGTCCTGGACACGTAATGGCAAGTGAAAAAAAAATCTCTACAGTATATGGGTTCCCCACTTAGAGAGTCGTCACTGGACAGGTATCCCAGTTGGAAGATTTACTCCTAACTCTTGTCCCACAGACAACTCTAGAGTTTGGTTTTCTAAACGCTTTCTGTCTTGGTGACAGAGAAAGTAAAACTACCTTGCAGAAACGCAGACACCAATACAAATGTAACAGTTTCTAATCCTTTACCACACTATCCATAATAAGAAAAAAAAGTTTTATCTATGCATACACCTTAAAGTAAGCCTGTTGGTAGAGAAACATGGAGGTTGCCATTTTAAATTACCTCTGAATAATACTTTTTGGGTGACTGGCCCAAAACAAACATGCAGAAAGTAAAGCCATTTCAAAGTCAGATTTCTTGATCTGCATACTTTTGGGTCAATGGCTCAGAAAGTACCGAAGCCAGAGTCAGCATGACTGCCGAGGCAACTGCCACTTTCCGGAAAGTTCAGCAATGGTAGCCTATATATATTTTTTCCTCACTACTTGTTTCTTTTAAAGTGGAGCCATACTAAGAAATGAAAGCAAAGGTGGACCAACAGTTCTGCTGCACAAAGTTAGTACGTAGTAGCTGAGATTTTGAATATTTACCCTTTAGCTTTGAAAGCTAAAATAAGCTGGGTTTCTTCTGGTGGCTAGTCAGCTAACCAATGCCAGTCACATGCTTCTATACCCAGAATTACTGGATATTTTTCCTTTCTCATATTGGCAAAGCATAGCAGGCCTTGAGCAAAGAGAAGTTGATTATGTGCTGCTGATGTGGCCATGTTTTATTGAGCCTGTTGATGCCTTGCATTGTAAAAGGACAGGTTCGATTTAAAGCAAATTTGTTAATATATCTTTGCTTTCACAAGTATAGGTCTTATTTTATTATTTGAAAATAATTTAAATTTTTTAGTGTGCCTTATGGATAAAATGTAAAATGTTTACTTCCTAGCCTGGCATGTTGCATTGCATTCTACTTTTTTCCCTTTTTTTCCCTATATTTCCTACAAGGCACAGAAAGTAACAAAGCGCTTTGATAATTTTACCATCCAATGAATATATATATATATATAAAAATTGGAGATCCAATCACAGTTTCTGTTCAAAAGAATTTTACTTCAATCTTCATGCATATACAAGGTTGCAAAGTTTCGGACAGGAACTCTATCCTTCATCAAGTTGCAAGTTGATGAAGGACAGAGTTCCTGTCCAAAACTGTGCAGTCTTGTATATGCATGAAGATTAAAGTAAAATTCTTTTAAAACAAAAAATGAGATTGGATCTCCAATTTTTTGTTACACATCTGGTGGAAACTGGAGTACCACACCGGATGTGAGTCTCTAAAGGAAGTGAAAGACACAGCAGAGGTGTCACACCTTGAGTAATATATATATATATATATATATATTGGTCTCTGGCACTAAGCCAAACTGCAATTAGACTCTAACGAAGATAGCCATTCCCTGGCTTGTTTAAAGGAGGCTAGATTTGTGGCAGTGAAGCTAAGTCTATAAGTCTAGTTTGTGAAATTTGAGTCAGAGAATGGCTTCTTCAATCAGACCTAGTCCCTTTACTTTTTCCTAAACTATAGTACCTAATGCAGGTATTGACTAAAGTGACCCTGACAACAGGTTACACTTTGCATACTCAATATGCCTCTAGAATGCATGAATGTAGCATTTACTGGAGCTCAGAAGTTATCTTCAATCTCTGACACTTCTGTCTGCCTGTGCAAAGCCCAGTGTCGGAGGATGAAGACACTTCAGAGCTGTTTAAATTGACAAAACGGAGAACGACTTAATAGGATAACAGTTGCTACTTTTATGCACTCTAATGACATATTCAGTCTACAAAGTATAACATGTAACATATTTACTTCAAGTCCTTGTCTATTCAGAAACAGGTTGAAGGTCTTGTGCTGGAAAAGGTATTATCTTTTTCTGTAAGGCTGACGTGGGTGGCCCTTCCTAGTGTTGATGACACCTATTGGGTCATCAGGGTCAACCTTCTCATGTTGATTATGTCTTACTGGTTCTTGATTGAAATTCACCCTGACGTCTTGTTCATTCTTTGGTGTTGGAAAATTCAGGGTTGTCTTCTTTTCTCGACCAATACTCCAGGGGTCTGGATATAGCTCAGCGCTTCTGGTATGTCGGACAGGCTCGGGAGTAATAAATCGGGTAATAGGAATCGTGTTCTCCATGGATAAAAATTGAGAATAAGGTGGCAAGTCCATTCCTGGGCGGAAAAACTGTTTTGGCTTTTTGAGGCTCAGCAGATATTTGTGTTTTGGGGAATGGTAGACTCATGACGATTCTCCAAAGTTTTCATGCTTGAATACGCAGTCGTCGTAGCTAAAGTAGTGCTGGGAAACAATATACAATCAATTAATAACATCAGGTTTAGATTTTCAGGATAAGTATTTTTATTATGTTAAGCTTTCTACAAAGTAATATTAATTCATATTAGAAATTCAGATAATGATTATCTCTATAAAATCGGCATTTATAAAGGGCTGGAACCACAGGCAAACAGATAAGGATGACCTGAAATACAAATATGTGGCTGTTTACCTTCCAAAATATTTTATAATACTGGGTGGCTGGTTTGCAATCCACCCACCCCTATTGCAAAGCATAACCAGGTCTGGGACCTTCATTACACCTGCTGCAGCACTCTGACACATCTCCAGCTTGCTGATTGGACAATGTATTTAGCTGTCAGAACATACCTACATGCTGGTATTTGGCTCCTTATATAATTAAGTGCTCAGCTTGTATTTAATATTTACATTCCTGTAGCTCAGTGTTCTCAACCCTGTCTTCAAGTACCCCCAACAGGACATGTTTTTGTAGGTTTTCCTTTATCTTGCACAGTGCTTTAAATTCTTATTTAAACTCTTATTTAAAAAGCCATTGACTCTTGTCAATGGCTTGGTATTTTGGACAGCTATTTTATCGAAGAGAAAATCCCAAAACATGGTCTGTTGGGGGGTACTTGAGGACAGGGTTGAGAACCACTGCTGTAGCTAATGCATTTAAGCTTGACAGGAGAAGGGGATGGGGAAAAGATGACCCTCATATTCTGCCCTTCTTTGTGCTCTAGGCCATGTTGGTCATGTGCTGTCTTTTTTTGGATTCAGATGGTAAGAGATGTGGGAATTGTTGATATGTGTGTAGAAAAATGTATGTAAACTTTCCTGTTGCAAGTAAAGAAAGTCTAATTATTTTTAATCATTAATCAAGCAGTATGGTTGATAAGAAAATGCATGAGACCAGGCAATCTAAATGGTTACATTTCTAAACTTTTTTGCACAAGAATATTAGAATGTACCCTATAAATGTTTATACACTAAACTGCTAGAACCTGGTCCAGAGCTGATTGAGGGTTTTAATGAATAATATTCCTGTCACCAAGTTACGATAGATGCCATGAAGGTTGTGTTGGCTGGACTTCTTTTTGCGGTACTGAAGTTACCTACCAACTACATTGTTTCTATAATTACAGCAACTGTCCATGGTGCTGTAACAAGGCTTATAATATTTACTGCCATAAAATAAAAGACAATAAAAAAAATCATTGTGTCTATATGGTTAGCATTGACGCATTGTCCATTTTATAGTATATAACTACTGCTTTAATACTTACTGATCCAAAAGCATTTCCGTAACTGTCCATACATAGGTATCGGCCACTTTTGACACCAGTGATGACAACTTTACCAGCAGATTCGGATTTAATCATTAATGCACCTTTAGGAGAAAAGAAGTCATGATGAAAGAAAGAAAATCGTATTTTCTGGTACAATTTAAAGTATTTTTTAAAATATTTTTTGTAGTCATGCTTTCTAATATTAACAAACATTTTTTTTTTAAATTGTCGATTTTTAAACTGCCATGTTCTGAGCCTCACGTTCTTTAAAATTATTGTTCAAAATTTCCTTTACATTTTTCAGGTCTTTTAGTTAATTTTTTGTTTCCCTACAAAGATGATTAGATAAGCAACTAACTTTAAAAATCAACCTCATTGACTTTTTCTTTTAATTATATATTTTTTTAAAACAGGGCAGAGACATTAAACTTTGAAAACAATATTGTATATTATCATATATTCTTGCACAGGATTTTAAACTATGTATCCAATGTCCTTAATTTTTTGTGTATTTATTATTTATATTCTCCTTCTTACTATAAGTGTCCATAACTGACCATGGGATTTACAGCTGTCAGAGAAATATGTCAATTCACATAAACACAGTATTCCAGAGATTTACTATATACACTCTGCAACATGCAAAACCTCCCTTTGGGCACAATGGGATTAATTTGGAGTACATTTTTTATTTAGTCTGGTAGGCCTGTGTTCATTTTTAATACCCAATGATGGGCAGAGAAACTTAAAATAAATATATTTCCTTTGCACTTTTAAAATGATTAAAACAAATATAGTTTCAATGAGCTAAATCAACATAAATTAATTCTTGATTATTCTCTACAACCCTAATTCAATAGGACAG